>NC_135962.1:53735009-53824237 GCF_053455715.1 Rhinoraja longicauda
CTTGGAGGATCCTTGATCGGACTTTGCTGGCTTTACCTTGCACTAAAGGTTATTCCCTTATCATGTATCGATACACCGCGAATGGCTCGATTGTAATCATGTATTGTTTTTCCGCTGACTGGTTGGCACGCAACAAAGGCTTTTCACTGTACCTCACTCAGCACACGTGACAATAAATTCATCTGCACTAAACTGAACACTAATACTATCCTCGGTATCACAAAATGCTGGAGTAACTCAGCAGGTCAGGCAGCATCTAGGAGAGAAGGAATGGGTGACGTTTTGGGTCGAGACCCTTCTTCAGACTGAACTTTTCCTACACAACTAACACTATCCTACACACATAGAAATATAGAAAGTAGGTGCAGTAGTAGACCATTCAGCCCTTCGAGCCAGCACCGCCATTCAATATGATCATGGATGATCATCTAAAATCAGTGCCCCGTTCCGGCCTTTTCCCCGTATCCCTTGATTCCCTTAGCCCTAAGAGCTAAATCTAACTTTCTCTAGAAAGCATCCAGTGAATTGGCCTCCACTGCCTTCTGAGGCAGAGAATTCCACAGTTTCTCAACTCTCTGGGTGAAAAGGTTTTTCCTCATCTCAGTCCTAAATGGCCTACCCCTTATTCTTAAACTGTGACCCCTGGTTCTGGTCTCCCCCAACATCGGGAACATTTTTCCTGCATCTAGCCTGTCCAATCCTTTAAGAATTTTATATGTTTCTATAAGATCCCCTCTCATTCTTCTAAATTCCAGCGATTACAAGCCCAGTCGACCCATTCTTTCGTCATATGTCAGTCCCGTCATCCCGGGAATTAACCTGGTGGACCTGCACTGCACTCCCTCAATAGCAATAATGTCCTTCCTCAAATTTGGAGATCAAAATTGCACACAAAACTCCAGGTGTGGTCTCACCAGGGCCCTGTACAACTGTAGTAGGACCACCTTGCTCCGAAACTCGAATCCTCACGCAATGAAGGCCAACATGCCATTAGTTTTCTTCACTGCCTGCTGTACCTGCACGCTTACTTTCAGTGACTGATGTACAAGCACACCCAGGTCTCGTTGCACCTCCCCTTCTCCTAATCTGACACCATTCAGGTAATAATCTGCCTTCCTGTTTCATGCCGCCAAAGTGGATAACCTCACATTCATCCACATTATACTGCATCTGCCATGCATCTGCCCACTCACCCGACCTATCCAAGTCACCCTGCATCCTCATAGCATCCTCCTCGCAGCTCACACTGCCACCCAGCTTTGTGCCATTCGCAAACTTGGTGATGTTTAGAGACAATTTTCAATCTTTACCAAAGCCAATTCACTGACAAACCTGTACGTCTTTGGAGATGTGGGACGAGACCGGAGCACCTGGAGAAAGCCCACACGGTCATGGGGAGAACGTACAAACTCCGTACAGATGGTACTTGTAGTCAGGATCGAACCCGGGTCTCTGGCGCTGTAAGGCAGCAACTCTACCGCTGCTCCACCGTGCCGCTGCCCAGTGTAAATGACCCCGAGTGTATAGGCGAGTTGGCTTTGGGGGGAGCCGATGGAAACGCAGAGTGATTAAAGTGGGATCTGTGTGCGATGAGTTTAAATAGGATCAGCACAGGATTAGTGGGCTGAAGGGACTCTTTCCCTGCTGTGTAACTCATGAAGCCATGACATGCAGCTGAGTAGTAGGCTTCAAGGATCAGATGAAATGCAAGCAACTGGCAGCACGGTGGCGCAGTGGTAGAGTTATTGCCTCACAGCGCCGGAGACCCGGGTTCCATCCTGACTACGGGTGCTGTCTTTACCGAGTTTGTACGTTCTCCCCGTGACCTGCGTGGGTTTTCACCGAGATCTTCGATTTCCTTCCACACTCCAAAGACGGACAGGTTTGTTGGTTAATTGGCTTGGTAACAATGTAAAAATTGTCCCGAGTGTGTGTAGGATAGTGTTAATGTGTGGGGATCGCCGGTTCAGTGTGGACTCGGTGGGCCGAAGGGCTTGTTTCCGCACTGTATCTCTAAACTGAACACAAAACAAAACTCAATGTTGAAATGAGTAACATAGAATTTTATAACTATATATAATCTATGGCTATAATTTTGTTGACCTACAACATGTAAAATGGTCTTTCACTGGACAGTTCAGGCATCTAACTGATGGTATAAGTGTGGAACCTTGTTTGTCTTATCTGTTTCCCTGGAGAATAAGGGACGTTACCTACTTTGGGTAACTGACCTGCTGAGTTACTCCAGCATTTTGTGATGCCTTCGATTTGTACCAGCATCTGCAGTTATTTTCCTACCTTACCTACTTTGTGTCTCGTCCTATCTGAATCACTGGTAAATTGTTAACCCTAATTAAACAGAGTAATGTGTAGGAAGGAACTGCAGATGCTGGTTTACACCGAAGATAGACACAAAATGCTGGAGTAACTCAGCGGGACAGGGGCAGCATCTCTGGAGAAAAGGAATAGGTGCCGTTTCGGGTCAAGACCCCTTCTTAGACAGAGATTCAGGTAAGAGGGAAACTTGGAAGAAGGTCTGATGAAGGGCCTCGACCCAAAACGTCAGGTATTCTTTTTCTCCAGAGATGCTGCCTGACCTGCTGAGTTACTCCAGCATTTTGTGTCTATTCCTCTGCCATAGTTGCTGTTCCCTTAGGGGGCACCATGTGGGAACCATGTACCCTAGAGTATACATTTTACAGGGAGCACCAAGGAGCTGCAGTCATGAATGGGGGGGGGGGGGGGGGGGCAATATGGAAATCGCATGAAGCCCATAGTTACCTGTCAGACATTGCACCATTTAAACATCACGATGAAAACATGCTTCCAAGATGGCGCCCAGCCCAGGCGACTATTTGCCTTCCAGCCACAGAAGCAGATCTACAATCACATATTACAATCGCTCCACAGTTTTTAATCTCTACCCCTGCGGCAACTTATATTCTTGCTATTGAGGGCGTGCAGCGTAGGTTTACTAGGTTAATTCCCGGAATGGCGGGACTGTCATATGTTGAAAGACGGGAACGACTAGGCTTGTATACATCGGAATTTAGAAGGATGAGAGGAGATCTTATCGAAACGTATAAGATTATTAAGGGGTTGGACACGTTAGAGGCAGGAAACATGTTCCCAATGTTGGGGGAGTCCAGAACAAGGGGCCACAGTTTAAGAATAAGGGGTAGGCCATTTAGAACTGAGATGAGGAAAAACTTTTTCAGTCAGAGAGTTGTAAATCTGTGGAATTCTCTGCCTGAGAAGGCAGTGGGGGCCAATTCTCTGAATGCATTCAAGAGAGAGCTAGATAGAGCTCTTAAGGATAGCGGAGTCAGGGGGTATGGGGAGAAGGCAGGATTGAGAATGATCAGTCATGATCACATTGAATGGCAGTGCTGGCTCAAAGGGCCGAATGGCCTCCTCCTGCACCTATTGTTTATTGTCTATTGTCCATTGCAACATTTCTTTTACTTTAACTATACAACTGAGTTATCCCACCACAACCAGGGAACAGTGCTGAACTGCGATCCACCGCAATGGTGACCCCCGGGTTACCCTTGATCAGACTTCGATGGTGTAACCTTGCACTAAACGTTATTCCATGGCCATGTATCTGTACCCAGTTATTGGCTCGATTGTGATCATGTATTGCATTTCCGCTGACTGGTTAGCACGCAACAAAAGCTTTTCACTGACAATTAATTTAAGACCCTGCATTACATGTCGAGGGGTCAAATGATAACTGACAATAAGACATGCATTGTGTGCCATATTTCTCAGTTGCAAGTGCCTTCTTCCTTCACAATGTGAATGGATCGATTGTAATCATGTAGGGAAATAACTGCAGACGCTGGTACAAATCGAAGGTATCACAAAATGCCGGAGTAACTCAGCAGGTCAGGCAGCATCTAGGAGAGAGGGAATGGGTGACGTTTCGGGTCGAGACCCTTCTTCAGACTGCTGAGTTACTCCAGCATTTTGTGATACCTCCGATTGTAATCGTGTATTGCTTTTCCGTTGACTGGTTAGCACGCAACAAAAGCCTATCTCCGTACCTCGGTACACATGACAATAGACTGAACTGTGAGTGAAGTGTCCGTGGCCGTCGGGTGTTGTGTGTGATCTTGCTGGCTGTAGGTTGCTTGGCCTGGTCCCATTGGGATAACAGGGAGGTCTGTTTGTTGACTGCAGAATTCCTTGTGCCTTCCTGAGGGAGTGAACAGCATGGCAATAGACAATAGACAATAGGTGCAGGAGTAGGCCATTCAGCCCTTCGAGCCAGCACCGCCATTCAATGCGATCATGGCTGATCACTCTCAATCAGTACCCCGTTCCTGCCTCCTCCCCATACCCCCTCACTCCGCTATCCTTAAGAGCTCTATCCAGCTCTCTCTTGAAAGCATCCAACGAACTGGCCTCCACTGCCTTCTGAGGCAGAGAATTCCACACCTTCACCACTCTCTGACTGAAAAAGTTCTTCCTCATCTCCGTTCTAAATAGCCTTCCCCTTATTCTTAAACTGTGGCCCCTTGTTCTGGACTCCCCCAACATTGGGAACATGTTTCCTGCCTCTAATGTGTCCAATCCCCTAATTATCTTATATGTTTCAATATGGCGGAATTTGAGGAAGGACATCCTTGGCAGTGCAGCGCAGGTTCACCAGGTTAATCCCTGGGATGGAAGGACTGTCATATGAGGAAAGATTGGAAAGACTGGGCTAGTATTCACTGGAGTTTAGAAGGATGAGAGGGGATCTTATAGAGACGTATAAAATTATAAAAGGACTGGACAAGCTCGATGCAGGAAAAATGCTCCCAATGTTGGAGGAGTCCAGAACCAGGGGCCACACAGTCTAAGAATAAAGAGGAGGCCATTTAAAACTGAGGTGAGAAGGAACTTTTTCACCCAGAGAGTTGTGAATTTGTGGAATTCTCTGCCACAGAGGGCAGTTGAGGCCAAAACACTGGATGGATTTAAGAGAGAGTTAGATAGAGCTCTAGGAGCTAGTGGAATCAAGGGATATGGGGAGAAGGCAGGCACGGGTTACTGATTGTGGATGATCAGTCATGATCACAATGAATGGCGGTGCTCGCTCGAAGGGCTGAATGGCCTCCTCCCATTGGTCTTCTGACGGTCCAGCCATAGGGCCCGTGGCCTGCTCTTGTGAACTCAGCAGAATAGACAAGCCTTCTTCTGCAGCAGGTGGCACCACAATTGGCAGCGCAGTGGACAGTGGGGCGGTGCAGAAGATAGACACTAAAAGCTGGAGCAACTCAGCAGGTCGGGCAGCATCTCCGGAGAAAAATGAATAGGTGACGTTTCGGATCGAGACCCTTCCTCAGACTGAGAGCCAGGGGAGGGGGAAGCGAGAGATACAGACGGTGATATGGAGAGATATATAACAAACGAATGAAAGGTATGCCTCTTGGCCCAGAATTATCAAGAAGCAAACAACTGAATGAAAGCAATTGCGTGTTGCTTCCCTTGATATTTATAACCTGGCACACTGTGCATGAGACAAATTCTCCACATCATCCAGTAGAAACAAGAAACTGCAGACGCTGATGAATACACCAAAGGACACAAGGTGCTGGAGTAACTCAGCGGGTCAGGCAGCATCTCTGGAGAACATAGACAGAGTGCTGGAGTAACTCAGCGGGTCAGGCAGCATCTCTGGAGAACATGGACACAGAGTGCTGGAGTAACTCAGCGGGTCAGGCAGCATCTCTGGAAAACATAGACACAGAGTGCTGGAGTAACTCAGCGGGTCAGGCAGCATCTCTGGAGAACATGGACACAGAGTGCTGGAGTAACTCAGCGGGTCAGGCAGCATCTCTGGAGAACATGGATAGGCAACGTTTCGGGACCTGAACCAGTCCAACCCCAAAATGTCACCTGTCCGTGTTCTTCAGAGATATTGCCTGACCCACCGACTGCTTTGATCTGTCATTTTCACATGTTACCCTCCCACATCTCTTGACTCCCTCTCCCCTGACTCTCAGTCTCGACCCGAAACGTCACCCATTGCTTCTCTCCAGAGATGCTGCCCGTCTCGCTGAGTTACTCCAGCACTTTGTGTAATTTTCTTTACATTATCTTCTAACTCTTCATCTGATAGAGGCACAGAATTCACTCGAAAAATGCATTGCAAACTTTGAGAGGGTGATTGGATGTTGGTGGGATTTGTTGATTGATAGATTGATAGATTGATTGATTGATTGATTGATTGATTGATTGATTGATTGATTGATTGATTGATTGATTGATTGATTGATTGATTGATTGATTGATTGATTGATTGATTGGCGTGTCACCGTGAAATTCTCTGGTTTGCGTACAATACACGTATGCAAAGAGTCGCCACATAAAGGGCGCCGACAAAGGACAATTCACTGGATGAATTTAAAAGAGAGTTAGATAGAACTCTAGGAGCTAGCGGAATCAAGGGATATGGGGAGAAGGCAGGCACAGGTTAATGATCGTGGATGATCAGCCATGATCACAATGAATGATGGTGCTGGTTCGAAGTTTGTTTCTTTGTTTCTATGTTTCACTGCCGGGTCCTTCTTTGTTCTTGGGGGGGCCCCCGGCGCTGGGTCGCTCCTTGTTCCTTTGGCGCCCCCTCTCCCCCACCCACCCAGGCGGGGCTGTGTCCCAGTCTTTGTTCTCGGGGCCAAACCCCCCCCTCCCACGCCGGGTCCTTTATTAGTGTACAGTGTCCATGGCATGGTGTGTACTTTATTTGTCATGTGTACCTGGAGTACTGTGTGCAGTTTTGGTCTCCAAATTTAAGGAAGGATATTCTTGCTATTGAGGACGTGCAGCGTAGGTTTATTAGGTTAATTCCCGGAATGGCGGGACCGTCATATGTTGAAAGACTGGAGCGACTGGGCTTGTATACACTGGAATTTAGAAGGATGAGAGGAGATCTTATCGAAATGTATAAGATTATTAAGGGGTTGGACAGGTTAGAGGCAGGAAACATGTTCCCAATGTTGGGGGAGTCCAGAACAAGGGGCTACAGTTTAAGAATAAGGGGTAGGCCATTTAGAACTGAGATGAGGAAAAACTTTTCCAGTCAGAGAGTTGTGAATCTGTGGAATTCTCTGCCTCTGAAGGCAGTGGAGGCCAATTATCTGAATGCATTCAAGAGAGAGCTAGATAGAGCTCTTAAGGATAGCGGAGTCAGGGGGTATGGGGAGAAGGCAGGAACGGGGTACTGATTGAGAATGATCAGCCA
This sequence comes from Rhinoraja longicauda, assembly GCF_053455715.1. Lineage (NCBI taxonomy): Eukaryota > Metazoa > Chordata > Chondrichthyes > Rajiformes > Arhynchobatidae > Rhinoraja > Rhinoraja longicauda. Next base: position 53,742,244 of record NC_135962.1, read on the forward strand.
TGATCACATTGAATGGTGGTGCTGGCTCGAAGGGCCGAATGGCCTCCTCCTGCACCTTTTGTCTATTGTCTATTGTCTATTGTCTGTTGTCTATTGTCTATTGTCTATTGTCTATTGTCTGTTGTACCGAGGCACAGCGCACTTCATTTTTGCGTTCAGCTCAGGACAGGTATCACTGCACATAAGCATTTAGACGCACATGAGGTCTGCACTAATGTTGAGACGCGCTCTTCAAGATGATATCATCTCTGCCGGTGAAGTAACGCGCTGACTGATCTGACTGAGACGGGTTACAGGGTTAACGTCACCTCTGCAACAACACAATCCCGCGAACTGCATATTTGCCGGCCACGCAGTTTGATTTGGAGGCTCGTTAATTTTTAAGAGGCAGCTTTCCCTCCCACTTGGAGAGTCAGATGCCAGTCTCAGTTAAGTTGGAACCGACCCGGCAGTGTCCCATCCCCCACCCCCACCCACGCAATCGTTTTTAAACAGTTCTTCCTCACGCAAAATTAATAATCAATCATTAATAATGAATAATCAAATCGCCTCGAAATTGTCCACTTGAAATTGTCCAATTTCAATTTAGACACACAACTGTGAGCGATGCAGCTGAGACATTAAAAATAAAACCCCAAAAAGCAGACTTAACAACCCACCTAAAGCTCGGACGTGTTTCTCCTTATGATCTGTAAAGATATCTTTTTTTAAACAATAATTACCATATAAATGTTTCAGTTTTCTAAAAAGGCTTCAAGGGCAGAGTAATCTCTTAATCTTGTGCGTCAGCGCAAATCAGCAATGTTGACAGAATGCAAAGCAGCTCCTCTCAAATCTTCCTGCCATAATACCAAACATGACAAGGGCAAATCGAGTGTTTCCACAGCATTACCAGCTACGAGCATGTTTCATGGGCGATGAATTGCTCCTTTAGACTTTTAAGACCTCACAGCGCCAGGGATCTCCGGGTTCGATCCTGACTATCTGTACGGAGTTTGTGCATTCTCCCTGTGACCGCAAGGGTTTTCTCCTGGTGCTCCGGTTTCCTCCCACACTCTGTTTGTTGGCTAATTGGCTTGATATAATTAGAAACTGTCCCTGGCATCTGTAGGATAGTGTAAGCGTGCAGGGACTCGGTGGGCTGAAGGGCCTGTTTCGGCGCTGTATCTCTAAACTAAACTAAACTAAAGTTTACTTTAGGCTTCAGATATACAGCGTGGAAACAGGCCCTTCGGCCCACCGAGTCGGCGCCGACCAGCGATCACCCCGTACACTAGCGCTATCCTACACACACGAGGGACAGTTTAGAATTTTACCCAAACCTACAAACCCTTGGAGTGTGGGAGGAAACCAGAGCACCCGGGGAAAACCCACGCAGGTCACGGGGAAAACATGCAAACTCCGTACAGACAGCACCCGTCGTCAGGATCGAACCCGGGTCTCTGGCGATGTAAGGCACCAGCTCCGTGCTGCCCTGTGGAAAGCTGGGAGGAGTTTCCTGTAATTGCTGCTGTGAGATTGTAAACTTGGGCTGTATTATACCAGAAAAGGCACAGAAGACAACTTGGCTTCATTTCCCCTGCTCTATTGGCATTAAAGCCCTGCACATGCAATCATTGAGAAACAAATTGCTCCAGCTGAAACTGTTCACCGCCAAGTTTTTGTTTCACTATTGGCCATGACCCGAGTATACTCAAGGGTGGCGCTGAACAGGTTATGTTCATCTATATACTAAAACTCTCATTTGTTTGTTTGTTTGCTCCTGAACTGCACGATAATGCGACAATTTTAGGCCCACCTTACTCACCGTCGTCCCTTTGGTGCTAATGGAAGAGGTTTCATTGAAATTGGTGTTATATTTTTAAAGTTATTCACATTTTAAAGTTTAAATCTATCTCCTGGGGGGGGGGGGGGGGGGAGGGAGGGAGGGGGTGGAGGGTGGGGGGGAGGGAGGGGGGAGGAGGGTTAAGGGGGGTTAAGGGGGATGGAGGGGAAGGGGGTGAGGAGAAGGGAGGAGGGAAAGGGGAGGAGGGCGAAGGGAGGGAAGGGGAGGAGAGGAGGGGAGGGGAGGGGGAGTGGAGGGGGAGAGGAGAGGGTGCTGCACCAATGCAGGTTTGGGCCCAACGGGTCCACTTGGTCTAGTAAATTCATAAGCTCTAGGAGCAGAATTACATCAAGCCATCCACATTCATCCAACTTCGTAAATTCACGAGTCATAGGAGAAGAGTTAGGCCGTTCGGCCCATCCAGGCCGCTCCACCATTCCATGGTGGCTGATCTATCTTTCCCTACAGGCACCATTCCCCTGCTTTCTCCCCGTAACCTTTGATACCCGCGCTAATCAAGAACCTGAGGCTCTCTGGTTTAAAACTACCCCTTGCCTTGGCCCCCACAGCCGTCTCTGTGGCAATGAATTCCACAGATCCGCCACCCTCTGACTGAAGCAATTCCTCCTCACCTCCTGTTCTGAAGTTACGTCATTTTATTCTGAGGCGCATTATGAGTACGGACTGCGGTGGGTCTTTTTATTTACTGGCACATTAGGCTCAACTAAAAATAATAACCTATCAGTTACGCTAGGTAAATGAGAGCATGATGGTACAAAAACCAAAGGATGCAGAACAATGAATGAATGAACAAATACTTTATTATCTCAGGTGACAAGCTAGAGCGATATTCTTTGTTTTGCATACCCAAGGTTCCCCCACTCTGGGTACCCCTTTGTTTTCTCCCACCCCCCACCCTATATGTACCAAATGTAGTGGTGCAATGACTCCTGTGGCTTGGTAAGGTTGAGGTTTGGGCATCTCATGGACATGTATACCACTGCAGTGTTCGTCTCAGTACTTGCAGAGGGCTCTTTGAAACCTTGATCTTTGTCCCAAGGCCAGAATGATCACAATGATACATATCTGAAAGCAGGGGAATGACTTGAAATGGAAGATCTACCAGGGTTAGAATCCAACCATCCTCGTCCCCACTTAGTTAAAGGGCGCTGGGAAGGGCACAGAGAAGATTTACGAGGATGTTGCCAGGGCTAGACGGTCTGAGCTGTAGGGGGAGACTGAGCAGGCTGGGTCTCTATTCCTTGGAGCGCAGGAGGATAAGGGGTGATCTTATGAGAGGTGTGCAAAATCATGAGAGGAACAGATTGGGTAGATGCACAGAGTCTCTTGCCCAGAGTAGGGGAATCGAGGACAAGAGGACATAGGTTTCAGGTGAAGGGGAAAAGATTTAATAGGAATCTGAGGGGTACCATTTTCACACAAAGGGTGGTGGGTGTATGGAACAAGCTGCCAGAGGAGGTAGTTGAGACAGGGACTATCCCAACATTTAAGAGACAGTTAGACAGGTACATAGAGAGGACAGGTTTAGAAGGATAGAGGCCAAACGTGGGCAGGTGGGACTAGTGTAGCTGGGACATGTTGGCCGGTGTGGGCAAGCTGGGCCAAAGAGCCTGTTTCCACACTGTATCACTCTTTGACTCAATGGCACGATTAATATTTTTTGGAAAATACTCCGAAGAAGGGTCGCAACCCGAAACGTCACCTGTCCATGTTCTCCGGAAATAGTGCCTGACCCGCTGAGTACTCCAGAACGTTTAGTAAATGCTAATGGCATGTTGGCCTTCATAACGAGAGGATTTGAGTATAGGAGCAAATAGGTCCTTCTGCAGTTGTATAGGGCCCTGGTGAGACCACATCTGGAGTATTCTGTTCAGTTTTGGTCTCCTAATTTGAGGAAGGACGTCCTTGCTAATGAGGCAGTGCAGCGTAGGTTCACAAGGTTAATCCCTGGGATGGAGGGACTGCCATATGAGGAAAGATTGGAAAGACTGGGCTTGTATTCACTGGAGTTTAGAAGGATGAGAGGGGATCTTATAGAGACGTATAAAATTATAAAAGGACTGGACAAGCTAGATGCAGGAAAAATGTTCCCAATGTCGGGGGAGTCCAGAACCAGGGGCCGCAGTCTAAGAATAAAGGGGAGGCCATTTAAAATTTGAGATGAGGAGGAACTTTTTCACCCAGAGAGTTGTGAATTTGTGGAATTCTCTGCCACAGAGGGCAGTGGAGGCCATTTCACTGGATGAATTTAAGAGAGAGTTAGATAGAGCTCTGGGGGCTAGTGGAATCAAGGGATATGGGGAGAAGGCAGGCACGGGTTACTGATTGTGGATGATCAGCCATGATCACAATGAATGGCGGTGCTGGCTCGAAGGGCCAAATGGCCTCCTCCTGCATCTATTTTATACGTTTCTATGTTTCTATGGAATAACCGAGAACTAATGTGAACGGGCGTTTGATGGTCAGCATGGACTCTTTGGGCTGAAGGATCTGTTTGGATGATGTATCTTTCAATTTAATTCAGTTTAAAAATCTGAACAAAGTTTGAAGTAAACCAGCATCTGCAGTTGCTTGTTTCTGCAATATACATTTTTTTTGCTTGTCAGTCTGACTGTGACCCTTGTACCTAAATGAGTCGCTGGTTAAATCACTGAAGTGATTTTCAGTGGGAGGTTGGAGACAGGGTGAGACATGGGAAACTTTGCTTTCCAAACAGACAAGCAATTTTTCACTGTTTCTCCCAATATGTCAGCAGAAAATTCACAGGTCATGTGTTTATTTCCCAGTACACTGGAAGTGGCAGATGCAATCATAAAAGCTTAGAGCTGATTCCGAAGCTGATCTTGCAGCTTGTTTTCAGTTAGGTACATAATTCCAACAAATTGAACACTTGTTTATGGTCCCCTTATGTTTCTTGTTCCTGTTTAGGTAGCTGGAGGGAAAAAAAAAACAACAGCTAGGTGTCAGAGTTTATGGGGAGAAGGCAGGAGAATGGGGTTAGGAGGGAGAGATAGATCAGCCATGATTGAATGGCGGAGTAGACTTGATGGGCCGAATGGCCTAATTCTGCTCCTATCACTTATTACCTTATGACCTTATGAGAATCAATGGTACGGCAATCCATTTCCAATGATTTTGTCCTTAGTTTAGAGATACAGTGCGGAAACAGGCCCTTTCGGCCCACTGGGTCCGCGCCGCCCAGCGATCCCCGCACACTAACACTATCCTACACACACTAGGGACAATTTTTACATTTGCCCAGCCAATTAACCTACAAACCTGTACGTCTTTGGAGTGTGGAAGGAAACCGAAGAACTCGGAGAAAACCCACGCAGGTCACGGGGAGAACGTACAAACTCCGTACAGACGGCACCCGTAGTCAGGCTCAGACACAGGTCTCCGGCGCTGCATTCGCTGTAAGGCGGCAACTCTGCCTCTCCGAGATCCTGAAAGTACAATTCCTTTATAAACCCTCAAACTTTCCATTTATGATTCTAAATGATTTATATCATTCGAGAGAGACAGTGTGGAAACAGGTCCTTCCACCAACCGAGTCCGTGCCGACCAGCGATCACCCACACACTGGTTCTATGTTATCCCGGTTTCACATCCTACGCACTAGGGGGTGAATACACAGAAGCCAGTTTACCTACAGACCTGCACGTCTTTGGAGCGTGGGAGGAAACCAGAGCCCCCGGAGAAAACCCACGCAGTCACATGGAGAACGTACAAACCTCATACCAGCCAGCACCCGGAGTCAGGATCGAACCCGGGTCTCTGGCGCTGTAAGGCCGCAACTCTACTGCTGCGCCACCGTGCCGCCCTAAATTCAATTTATACCGGAAGGCACAACATTTCTTGATCCAGTGCCACCGTAAAGTCTACTCAATGCTTCCCTTCACCTGAAGAGCCAGTTCTCTCTTTGTTCAGAGTTTTGAATTGAATTGAATTGAAAGATACAACTTGGAGACAGCTCCTTCAGCCCACAGAGTCGACGCTGACCATCGACAAGACGTTCACACTAGTTCTACGTTGTCCCACTTTTGCATCCATTAACGGAGGCCAATTTACAGAGGCCAATTAACCGCATGTTGGGATAGCTTAGGGATGCAACGTGGATGCAGGCCTTTCGCCCCACCGAGTCCACGCTGATTAGTGATCCTCGTTGCACTAGCACACTCTAAACATTAGGAACAATTTACAATATTGTACCAAAGCCAATTAACCTCAAATCCGTACATCTTTTGGGACGTGGGAGAAAACGGGATTAAATGGGAACCTTACAGAAACACATAAAATTCTTAAGGGATTGGACAGGCTAGATGTGGGAAAAATGTTCCCGATGTTGGGGGAGTCAAGAACCAGGGGTCACACAGTTTAAGAATAAAGGGTAGGCCGTTTAGGACTGAGATGAGTAAAAAAAAATTCACCCAGAGAGTTGTCAATCTGTGGAATTCTCTGCCACAGAAGGCAGTGGAGGCCAATTCACCAGATGTATTCAAGAGAGAGTTAAATATAGCTCTTCTGGCTAACGGAATCAAGGTATATGGGGAGAAAGCAGGAACGGGGTACTGATTCGGGATGATCAGCCTTGATCATATTAGTAGGAAAATAACTGCAGATGCTGGTACAAATCGAAGGTATTTATACACAAAATGCTGGAGTAAAACTCAGCAGGTCAGGCAGCATCTCAGGAAAGAAGGAATGGGCGACGTTTGAAGAACGTCTGAAGAAGGGTCTCGACCCGAAACGTCGCCCATTCCTTCTCTCCAGAGATGCTGCCTGACCTGCTGAGTTACTCCAGCATTTTGTGAATAAATACCTTCTTCTGAAGAAGGGTCTCGACCCGAAACGTCGCCCATTCCTTCTCTCCTGAGATGCTGCCTGACCTGCTGAGCTATTCCAGCATTTTGTGAATAAATACCTAGCCTTGATCATATTGAACGGCGATGCTGGCTCAAAGGGCCGAATGGCTTACTCCTGCACCTATTTTCTACGTTTCTATGTTTCACCCGCCCGGTCACAGGGAGAACGAACAAACGCTAAGCAGGCAGCGCCCGAGGTGATGATCAAGCCCGGGTCTCTGGCGCTGTGATGCAGCGGCCCCACCAACTGTGCCACCGTGCCAGAGAGAGAGAGAGAGAGAGAGAGAGAGAGCCTGTGCCCACGTCAAGCTTATTTGCTGTTCTTTTCATTCTAACCGGAAGCCAAACCATTTCTTGACCCTGTGAGGGATGTAGCAAGGTGAACAGAATAAATCATTGCGCTGCATAATTGGTGTGAAATTGCACTTTTGACAGTTGACTGTGGTTGAGAGAAGCATGAAGATGATTGCATTCGTAGTTTTGGTTAACCAGGGATAGCTGCCATGTTGGACAGACGCACACTGCAGGGGTTTTACATGATGCAGTTTTAACAACACACAGTCAGCAGCTCCAATTGTGGATCGGACTCGTCTAAAATGATCATTCGGTGCTGTTAGTTTAATGTTTCTGATCACCTCAGCTGGATTTACCCTTCTTCATTTGACAGCATGAAAAATAACAATGGGATATATTTAAGAAAGCAGAGTGCACAGAAGCTCATTGATTTATTTTTTTCTTATTCATTCACGGGGATTCGGTGTTTCTGACAGAAGGGCCGGTTTCCATGCTGTGTGACTCTGTGACTCTGGTGTCAGTGCAGTGCGGGCAAGGTCAACAATGATAACCCACCCCGACTGTCTTTGGCTTTAGTCCACTTTGAACCACTGCAGTCAGTCTGTTGAAGGTAGACACAGTACTGTTGGTACACAGGATTTAGCCCAGCAGTGATGAAGGAACAACGATGAGTGCTTTCACAGTGCGTAGGAAGGAATTGCAGATGCTGGTTTAAACCGAAGACAGACACAAAACGCTGGAGTAGCAGCATCTCTGGTGAGAAGGAATGGGTGACGTTTCTGGGATCGAGACCCTTCTTCAGACTGATGTCAGGGGAGAGGGAGGTTGATAGATTAGGAAGTGTAAGGTGTGAAAACAGGACAAAGGGAATGGAGATCAAGGAAAATGAAGGATAGATCATAGTTAGCCGGGAGAAGGTAACATCAAAGAAAACAGAGTCCTTTCATAATGCTGTGTGACTTGGAAGTGGTGCCCATTTGGACAGAGTTGCCTGGGCAAGTAACCATGGGGCATGTTGTACATGGTTCATGGTTTGCTTGCTTACGTTGATGTGAGAAGGAAGCAATGGGCAGGACATTTAACATGGTGGCATTCAGGCAGGCTGCTGTGTACTAGATACTGTTGAAGTTCAAAGTTGTCAGAGCTGCACTCATCAGTCAAATGGAGAGTATTCCATCACATCCAGACCTCGGCCCTTGTCCATGATGGAAAAACCTTTGGATATTTTAGTTTAGTTTCGTTTAGCGATACAGCGTGGAAACGGGCCCTTCGGCCCACCGAGTCCACACCGTCCAGCGATCCCCACACATTAACACTACCCTGCACACACTATGTACAATTTTACATTGATACATTTATGCCAAGCCAATTAACCCACAACCCTGTACGTCTTTGGAGTGTGGGAGGAAACCGAAGATCACGGAGAAAACTCACGCAGGTCACGGGGAGAACGTACAAACTCCGTACAGACAGCACGCAAAGTCAGGATGGAACCCGGGTCTCTGGAGCTGCAAGGCAGTAGCTCTATCACTACGCCACCATGGGGGAGAGTAATTTGCCAAAGGATACGCAGTACTAATCTGCTCTTGTAGTGGCTTTATTCACGTTTAGTTTAATTTACTTTAGAGATATGGAATGGAACCAGGCCTTTCGGCCCATCGAGTTCACCCACCATCGATCACCCAATTCACACAACCTCTAAGTTATCCCACTTTTTCATCCACTCCCTACTCATTTGGGGCAGTTTTACAGAGGCCAATTAAGAGGTCTTTGGGATGTGGGAGGAAATCAGAGCTCCCAGAGAAAACCCGCTCAGTCCACAGGGAGAACTTGCGAACTCCACACAGACAGGACCCAAAGTCAGGATCTAACCCGGGTCTCTGGCACTGTGAGGCAGCAACATTACCAGACATTGTAGGCCAAAGGGCCTGTTCCTGTGCTGTACTGTTCCACGTCGAAACAAGGAACTGCAGATGCTGGTTTATACCAAAGGCAGAGCAAAGATAGATAGATTCTTGGTCAGTACGAGTGTCAGGGGTTATGGGGAGAAGGCAGGAGAATGGGGTTGAGAGGGAAAGATAAATCAGCCATGATTGAATGGTGAAGTAGACTTGATGGGCCAAATGGCCTTATTCTGCTCCTATCACTCATGAACCTGTGAAAGTGCTGGAGTAACTGAACAGGTCAGGCACCATCTCTGGAGGGGTGACGTTTTGGGTCAGGAATCCTTCTTCAATTGACCCTTGCATTAAGAAGGGTCCCAACTGAATCGTCACCTATTCCTTTATCTCCAGAGATGCTGCCTGACCCCTGCCTGAGTTACTCCAGCACTTTGCGTCTATCTGTACCGTTTCATGTTCTACGTTATAAATGAAGAGGATAAACTGGCAGCTCGTTCCAGACAACCGCCACTCTGTGGGAAAAACGTCCCTCTCGGATTATGTTTAAATTTAAATTTCTCCCCTTTTGTAAAACCATGTACAATCTATTTAATGGTATTGTTATTTTTAAATAACCTCCTGCTTTCTTATTCATTGAATTCGGCATTTTCCCAATGGCAAGTATTCGATTGACTAGCCTGCCTTAGTTTTCCAATCCATGGGCTTGCATTGATAATCTAAAGTACACTAGAGATTGCAACCACACTCAATGTATCTATTACCTCTGCAGCCATTTGTTTTACAGTTCTGGGATATAGGCACTCGGGTCTAAGGGACCCACGTATCAGCTTGTACTTTTCTCTTGCTATAATTGTTTGTTTCTTCCTTCTTTCTGCTCTCTCACTTACATTTATTATTGGGGTGTTTTCTACTTATTCAAAGCCTTCACCATTTCCTTTATTTTTCTTTCTTATTATTTTTTTCAACTCAGTCATAGAGTCATAGAGTGATTTAGCATAGAAACAGGCCCTTCGACCCAACTTGCCCACAGCGGCCAACATGTCCCAGCTACACTAGTTCCACCTGCTTCGTGTTTGGCCCATGTCCCTCCAAACCTGTCCTATCCACGTACTTGTCCAACTGTTTCTTAAATGTTGGGATAGTCCCTGCCTCAACTACCTCCTCTGGCAGCTCGCTCCATACACCCCCCACCCTTTGTCTTCCCCTTAAGTAACCAAGATAGATTTTTGTTACTTTTTATTTTTGTTGCTTGCAGAAGCTCCGAGACTTTGTTGTTGTCATTTGTGAGACTTTACAAAATAAATATGGAATTAAAATGCTCACCATGAAACTACTGGATTGTCATAAACCCCACCCTGGTCCAATAATATTCAGGGCGGCACCATGGCGCAGAGGAAGTGTTGCTGCCTTACAGCGCCAGAGACCCATGTTCGATCCTGACTATGGGTGCTTGTCTGTACTGAGTTTGTACATTCGCCCCATAGCCTGTGTGGGGTTTTTTCCAAAATCTTCTAACTCCTCCCACACACCAAAGGCACACAGGAGGTGTGTAGGTTAATTGGCTTTGATAAAATTGTAACTTGTCCCTAGTGTGTGTACAGTTGTGTTGGTGTGCTGGTCAGCGCGGACTCGGTGGGCCAAAGGGCCTGTTTCCACACTGTATCTCCAAAACTAAAAAAACTAAAAACTAAAACTAAGCCATGGATAGATCATCTTTCTCATAATCATTATCGCTTTACCTCCCCCCCTCGACTCCATCCAGGGCCCCAAACAGTCTTTCCAGGTGAGGCAGAGATTCACCTGCACCTCCTCCGACCTCATCTATTGTATCCGCTGTTCCAGATGTCAACCTCTCTACATCGGCGAGACCAAGCGCAGGCTCAGCGATCGTTTCGCTCTACAACCTCACTCAGTCCGCCATAACCAACCTGTTCTCCCGGTGGCTGAGCACTTCAACTCCCCCTCCCATTCCCAGTCTGACCTTTCTGTCATGGGCCTCCTCGATTGTCATAGTGAGGCCCAGCGCAAATTGGAGGAACAGCATCTCATATTTCGCTTGGGCAGTTTACACCCCAGCGGTATGAACATTGACTTCTCTAACTTCAGATAGTTCCTCTGTCCCTCTCTTTCCCCCTTCCCAGTTCTCCCACTAGTCTTCCTGTTTCATACTACATCCTATCTTTGTCCTGCCCCCTCCCCTGACATCAGTCTGAAGAAGGGTCTCGACCTGAAACGTCACCCATTCCTTCTCTTCCAAGATGCTGCCTGACCCGCTGAGTTACTCCAGCATTTTGTGTCCACCTTCGATTTAAACCAAAGATACTAGAGGAACAAGATGGACCACTCCGTTGAAATCGCCTATACTGAAGTGTAGTACGCAAAGGAGCCATTTTAGTAGGCAAAACCCGCCGTTCGCTATGCCTCTCGCAGTGTAATCAGTGCTTTGGGGGAACAGTATGTGTGATGATACCATTAAAATGCAGAATATATCTCATCTATCAACTTACAGATTTTTGTTATTTTAAAAAAATGTTTCTGCAAGTTTCTGCCTACTAAAATGGCGTCATGAGATACTACGGTTTTTAGGGTCGAGTGGTCTATCTTGCTCCTCTAGTACCTTTGGTTTAAACCAGCATCTGCAGTTTTTTTTCCTACATTTCTCCATTGAAGAAAGCCTTTGTTGAAGCTATTGAAGAACTTCTTTAAATCTCTGCCATTGCTTATCCACAGCGTTACCTTCTCATCTTTGTCCAGTTTACTTCAACCACTCAAGGGTTCATACCTTTGTAATCGTCTTTATTTAAGTTTAGGCCGCGCGTTTCCGAGACAAGATTCTCACTGTGAAACTGAATGTAAAACGCTATAATGTCCTGATTGTTCTCTCCTCCCCATGGATCCTCACCATGGGGTATAAGAAAATAACTGCAGATGCTGGTACAAAAAAGGTGACGTTTCGGGTTCGAGACTTCAGTCAGAAGAAGGGTCTCAACCCGAAACGTCACCCATTCCTTCTCTCCTGGGATGCTGCCTGACCTGCTGAGTTACTCCAGCATTTTGTGAATAAATACCTTCACCATGGGGTCATGAATTCATCCTGTTTCACTGCTCAGACTGAAGCAGCCAATTCCCTGATAGACTGTACAATGTATTATTCAAAGAAATGACACGGTAAAAGATCCCATTGCAGCTTAGCTTAGTTTAATTCAGCCTAGCTTAGTTTAATTTAGTTTGGTTTAGCTTAGTTTAGTTTAGTTTAGTTGATTAGTACGGGTGTCAGGGGTTCTGGGGAGAAGGAAGGAGAATGGGGTTTAGGAGAGAGAGATAGATCAGCCACGATTGAATGGCAGAGCAGACCTGATGGGCCGAATGGTCTTGGAGGGCATCTACAACACACGATGCCTCAGAAAAGCCACCAGCGTCCACAAAGACTCTTCACACCCCTGCCACAGTCTGTTCGAACTTCTACCATCGGGCAGACGATACAAGGCCTTCTACGCCCGCACCTCCAGACTCAGGAACAGCTTCATCCCCAGGGCCATAGCTGCTATGAACTGGTCCTGCTGAACCGGATGGTCACATCGCACAGTGAACCGGCACAGATCTACTTGCACTTTATTCTGTTTTAAAACTGTTCTAATTTGTTTCATTGGGTTGTTTAAATTAATACTGACTAGCTAATTAATTTATTGCATCGTATGGGAGGCGCATTCCCAATCTCGTTGTACCCCTGTACAATGACAATAAAGATATATTGTATTGTGCGCCTATCACTTGTGACCTTTAGTTTAGTTTAGTTTAGTCTCAGTTTACTTCAGTTTAGTTTATAGTCAGGTGTGCGGAGGTGCAGTGAAAAGCTTTTGATGCGTGCTGACCAGTCAGTGGAAAGACAATCGAGCCATCCACAATGTGCAGATATTTAAAAGAGTGCAGCGATTGTAATGCGTGATTGCAGATCCACTTCTGTGACCAGCACTCAAAGAGTCGCCTGGGTTGGGCGCCATTCTTCAAAATGTATTTCAAAAGAGGAGTCATGGATAATTCTTCTGCTCCAGGCCAATATTTATCTTCTTCCAAAATAATTAAAAGCAGATTATCTGATCATTATTAGGACCTTGCCCGCGCACAGATTGGCTGCCTCATCTCCCATTATAGCCCGTGACCACACTTCAAAAGCTCTTCGTTAGAGGGAAAGTGCTTTGGGACATTCGGAGGCTGTCAATGTCTTTCTGCCTGCCAGTGCCTGATTTTGGTCGGGCTCTGCCTTGTAGCTGACTGATGGCGATCTTAACGCTGTGCATGTACAGTCCGTTGCTGCACGATGCAGTGGTAAACTGGCATATATTGGCGGCACGGTAGCGCAGCGGTAGAGTTGCTGCCTTACAGCGCCAGAGGCCCGGGTTCGATCCTGACCGCGGGTGCTGTCCGTACGGAGTCTGTACGTTCTCCCCGTGACCTGCGTGGGTGCTTCCAGTTTCCTTCCACACTACAAAGCAGCAGGTTAATTGGCTTTGGTTTAAAAAAATCATAAATTGTCCTGAGTGTGTGCAGTGTAGTGCTAGTGTACGGGGTGATCACTGGTTGGCGCGGACTCGGTGGGCCGAAGGGCCTGTTTGCTCGTTGTGGATCTAAATCTAAAACTAAATGCACAACCTAGTTCTACACAAACGCAGGCACAGCACTGGTGACGGCACTGGCACGAAACATTCATCAAGTTTGAATACCTTTTTTGGACTGCTGTGTTCCATTTGACAGCGGCCTTGCGTCTGAGTTTGATGGCTCCACATCAGTGCCGAGACCAAGCAATCACTTCTATCCTTGACTGAAGAGATGGCGCATTGTTGGAGGTGCCATTGATCATCTGAGCTGTCAAGCCGTCGTTCCTCTCCGTCTTCGAAACTGCAAGTTAAAGACTCTTAGGCGCTGGTCAGCCAACTAGAACCGCCAACACAGGCAAAGGAAAGGGGAAATGCGTAGGAAAGAACTGCAGACGCTGGTTTAAATCGAAGGTGGACGCAAAGTGCTGGAGTAACTCAGCGGGACGGGCAGCGTCTCTGGAGAGAAGGAATGGATGAGGTTTCGGGTCAGGCCTGAAGAAGGGTCTCGACCCGAAACGTTACCCATTCCTTCTCTCCCGAGATGCTGCCTGTCCCGCTGAGTTATTCCAGCATTTTGTGTTTATCTTCAAAGAAAAGTGAAATTCAATTGGAAGTCATTGGAAGAAATTGGAGGCGGTTTAAGAAATATTTGGACAGGTTCATGATTAGGACACGTTTAGAGAAATATGGGCCAAATGCAGGCAGGTGGGACTAGTGGAGATGGGACATGTTGCTCGGTGTGAGCAAGTTGGGGTGATGGGCCTGTTTCCACGCTGTATGACCCTATGACACTCTATGACTCGAATGTGGAAGATGCTTGCTAATGCGGATATCACAATGGAATTAATCCCTTTCAATCCAGTACAATGGCAGTAGGCTTGTAGAGCTGCTGTGGAACATTGAAGAGACATTTGGACAGGTACATGGATAGGTAGACACAAAATGCCGGAGTAACTCAGCGGGACAGGCAGCATCCCTGGAGAGAAGGAATGGGTGACGTTTCAGGTCGAGACCCTGAATCTCTGGCTGAAGAAGGATCTTGACCCAAAACATCACCCTTTCCTTCTCTCCAGAGATGCTGCCCTGTCCCGCTGAGTTACTCCAGCATTTTGTGTCTTCCTTCGATTTAAACCAGCGTCTGCAGTTCTTTCCTACACATCCTGTACACGGATAGGACAGGTTTAGAGGGATATGGGCCAGCATTCTCCGGGTGTTTGTGAGGCAGGCTGCAGTAAATCCGCGCCGAAGTCTTGCAATCTCCTCATTAGACAACTCCAAGCGTTGCCATGCCAACCATGTAGGAGCTTCCAAAGCCCCTGGAAAACGATATCCTATTTTGCACAAAGCTGTGAGGCACTGCACAGGGACAAACTGTGAGGAAAAACAATGGAAACTCAAAGTGAAATTAAAATGTTGTTTCGTAAGCTGAAAGCTTAAATAAGAACATCCAATCTCCTCATCCCGACCCTGTTTTGTTGTTGGGCCTGTTCGCCCCCTCAGTGCTCGCCGCCTTAATTGACTCCCCGCAAAATCTTGTTCTTGTACAGGTTGCTCTCATCTCCCAGTTTCCCATGGCGTAGTCCTCCCTCTCGACAAAGCCTCCCTCAGCCCGACATCTCCCTGGACCCTGCACTCATCCACGTCTGGCTTGCAGTCCTCTCCAGGTTCCACAGTGGTGTCTCGGTCTCCAGCTACCATCGCCTAGTGAATCTCTGGCTTAATGAGGCCTGTCCTCCACTTTCCTCCTTGAAGATACTTCTTAAAAGCTGCAGCATTGTGCCATTTTTATTATTATTACTCAGCGACTCAGAGTTTAATTTAGTTTAGAGATACAGCGCGGAAACAGGCCCTTCGGCCCACCGAGTCCGCGCCGACCAGCGACCCCCGCACATTAGCACAGTCCCACACACACCAGGGACAACTTCACATTTCTACCAAGCCAATTAACCTACAAACCTGCACGTCTTTGGAGTGTGGGAGAAAACGGAAGATCTCGGAGAAAACCCACGCAGGTCACGGGGAGAACGTGCAAACTCCGTACAGACAGCAGCACCCGTAGTGGGGATCGAACCCGGGTTTCTGGCACAGTAAGGCAGCAACTCTACCGCCACTCCACCATGCCACCCACATAGTTTAAAAAAGTAAACAGTTTTTCTGAACATAAATTGAATTATAACTTATCTATTGTGCTGCAAAAGTAAAATATGTTGTCCGCTTGTGACCGACTTTTAATCTCCCTCTTTTGCTCTATTTTGTTTGGAAACATGCTAGTGAAGTGCCATGCTGGATAAATGCAGCATCCTGCTAGCTTTGTGCCATCTCCTTTAATATTCCTCTGTGACTCCGAGATATTTTGTGTTTGGGAGCGTGAAGTGGTGGTGAAGTTAAAAAAACATTTGGACAGTCAGGGGCAGCAGAGTGACGCAGCGGTAGAGTTACTGCCTCACAGCACAAGCAGCACCATCGACCCGGGTTCGATCCTGACCACGGCTACTTGTCTGTACAGAGTTTGTACGTTCTCCCCGTGACCTGTGTGGGTTTTCTCCGAGAACTGCGGTTTCCTCCCACACTCCGATGACGTACAGATTCGTGGGTCAATTGGCTTGACATAAACGTAAAAATTGTCCCCTAGTGTGCGTAGGGCGGTGTTAGTGCGTGGGGTTCGCTGGTCGATGCAGACTCGATGGGCCTGTTTCCGCGCTGTGTCTCTAAACTAAACGAAACTAAGGCACATGGAAGGTTTGGAGAAATAAGGGCCAAACCCCCGGGCAGGTGGGACTGGTGTAAATGGGGCATGTTGGGCAGTTTTGGCCGAAAGGCAGGTTTCCACACTGCCTGACCTGAAGGCTGAGTTTTTCATTGTATCTCGTGACAAGTGACAATACACCAAATTAAAGTAAACTTAATTTACTCTGTGACTCTAACTGTCATGGGATGCAAAAGCAGCTAGTTTAGTTTAGTTTAGATTAGAGGTACAATGTAGAAACAGGCCATTCGGCCCACCGAGGCCGTGCCCACCAGCGATCCCCGTACACTCGCAGTGTCCTACACACACTAGAGACAATTTACAATCTTGACTGAAGCCAATTGACCTTACAAACCGTACTTCTTTGCAGTGCGGGAGGAAACCAGAGCACCCGGAGAAATCCCATTCAGTCACAGGGAGAACGTACAAACTCCGTACACACAGCACCCGTGGTCAGGATCGAACCCGGGTCTCTGGCGCCGTGAGGCAGCAACACTTCCGCTGCACCCAGCTGCACAACAACAATGCGTTGTGCTTTACAACCTTGTTAGTGTGGTTGATGGTGTGATATCTACGTGGATTGTCACCTTGTCGTGGTGGAGAAGCTTGTGTGGTCCTGAGATCCTGAGAGCGATGCCGTCTGGAGCTACGCTCCTGGTAGGGTCACCCATGGTGGTAAGGTGGAGGGGGAGGTCCCTGACAAAGAGCAGTCCAACCAAGACCTCAACAGTGGAACAGGCGGAGGATGATCGGTGACTTTAGTGGAGGGGTCACGACGGCTGGGAAGGCATATGGATGAAGGCCGCAGCAGAAAAGGGTACCCGGTCGTCTTGGACTCCACGCCACTGGATCCTGACCCAGATCTGTCGAGGACCGTGTGGTGGCTGTCTGTGCGCCTGTCTCCCCACGTTAAACAAAGTCACGCACAGGCGTCCTCTGTGGAGAGGACAGTCATACTCGCTTCGAGTGACCACCGATGATGACGATGATGATGATGATGATGATGATGATGATGATGATGATGATGATGATGATGATGACGATGACGATGACGATGACGATGACGATGACGATGACGATGACGATGACGATGACGATGACGATGACGATGACGATGACGATGACGATGACGATGACGATGACGATGATGATGATGATGATGATGATGATGATGATGATGATGATGATGATGATGATGATGATGATGATGATGATGATGATGATGATGATGATGATGATGATGATGATGATGACGATGATGACGATGATGATGACCTCCAAGGACTACGGTGTTATTCAGGAACTGAGTTGTGGAAACACTGAAGCTGATTGCATGCACAGTGGGTGCCAAGGACTGTGTCGGGGCTGTGGCCTAGACGGGCTCGTTGCAAGTGCTCAGGTAACAAGAGCAGGTAATGGAGAGAAACCCTTCATTACTGACCCTGGTAGTGTTGGCGCCTAATTGCTTGCTGCGTGGGTGGTCCTGCTTCATTCCAACGAGAGCTCTTCATCCAGTTGTCGAGAGCAGAAGATGATGGATGATTACCAAATGACGACCTATAACAGGCAATGAACTGTCAGCGCTGCGCCACCACACTACTTACACCACGACTGAAATCAATCCAGCCCACGAGTGTTTCAAAATGCAGCCCATTTGACGGCAGTGGGAGTGGTGTGTGGGCTCGCCAACAGCACAAACTCTCCTTAAATCACACACTTGTTTAGTTTAGAGATAAAGTGCAGTATAGGTTCACGGGGTTAATCCCCGGGATGGCGGGACTGTCATATGAGGAAAGATTGGAGAGACTGGGCTTAGACAATAAACAATAGACAATAGACAATAGGTGCAGGAGTAGGCCATTCGGCCCTTCGAGCCAGCACCGCCATTCAATGTGATCATGCCTGATCATTCTCAATCAGTACCCCGTCCCTGCCTTCTCCCCATACCCGCTTGTATTCACTGGAGTTTAGAAGGATGCGAGGGGGATCTTACAGAGACAATAGACAATAGACAATAGGTGCAGGAGGAGGCCATTCGGCCCTTCGAGCCAGCACCGCTATTCAATGTGATCATGGCTGATCATCCACAATCAGTACCCCGTTCCTGCCTTCTCCCCATACCCCCTGATTCCGCTATCCTTAAGAGCTCTATCTAGCTCTCTCTTGAATGCATTCAGAGAATTGGCCTCCACTGCCTTCTGAGGCAGAGAATTCCACAGATTCACCACTCTGACTGAAAAAGTTTTTCCTCAGACGTATAAAATTATGAAAGGACCTGGACAAGCTAGATGCAGGAAAAATGTTCCCATTGTTGGGGGAGTCCAGAACCAAGGCCACACAGTCTAAGAATAAAGGGGAGGCCATTTGAAACTGAAGTGAGAAAAAAAAATTTCACTCAGAGTTGTGGATTTGTGGAATTCTCTGCCACAGAGGGCAGTGGAGGCCAATTCACTGGATGAATTTAAAAGAGAGTTAGATAGAGCTCTAGGAGCTCGTGGAACCAAGGTATATGGGGAGAAGGCAGACACGGGTTACTGATTGTGGATGATCAGCCATGATCACAATGAATGGCGGTGCTGGCTCGAAGGGCCAATTGGCCTCCTCCTGCACCTATTTTCTATGTTTCTATGTTTCTATACAGTGCGAAAACAAGTTCTTCGGCCCACCGGGCCCACGCCGACCAGCGATCCCCGCACACTAACACTAACCCTACACACACTAAGGGCGATTTACAATTTTTCATGGAAGCCAATTAGCCTACAAAGGCTGTACATCTTTGGAGCGTGGGAGGAAACCGGAGCACCCGGGGAAAACCCACGCAGGTCACGGGGAGAACGTACAAACTCCGTACAGACAAGCGCCCATGATCGGGATTGAAGCTGGGTATCTGGTGCAGCAAGGCAGCAACTCTACCGCTGCACCACCTTGTTTCAGTCCTGGATCATTCCCACTCTGGTGTGTGTCACTCTTGTCCAATTTCAATGGTCAAAAGCGTGGGCTGGAGAGAGAGAAAAGGGCAGGGAAAGAATAATCCAGCATGTGGAGCCCACACTCCAGATAACAGCGCCCCCTCATCCTTACAGGACATGGGGGGAAAAGCAGGCACGGGGTACTGATTCTGGATGATCAGCCATGATCATATTGAATGGCGGCGCTGGCTCAAAGGGCCAAATGGCCTCCTCCTGCACCTATTTACTTTGTTTCTATGTTTTAGAAGGAGTTCAGTTCAGTTTAGTTTATTTACTGTGGTTTATTGTCACCAATTAACCTACAAACCCGTGTGTTTATGGAACGTGGGAGGAAACCGGAGATGTTTCGGGTCGGGACCTTACTTCAGACTCCTGTCTTATCCTGTTATCCTTCTTAAGCAGAGGAACAACATTGATTATTCTCCAGTCTTTTGGGACATTGGCTGTAACTAAGTCGGATACAGAGATCTCTGTCAAGCCCCCAGCAATCTGAAGCAGTCCCAAGTCAATAGACAATAGACAATATGAGGCCATTCGGCCCTTCGAGCCAGCACCGTCATTCAATGTGATCATGGCTGATCATTCTCAATCAGTACCCCGTTCCTGCCTTCTCCCCATACCCCCTGACTCCGCTATCCTTAAGAGCTCTATCTAGCTCTCTCTTGAATGCGTTCAGAGAATTGGCCTCCACTGCCTTCTGAGGCAGAGAATTCCACAGATTCACAACTCTCTGACGGAAAAAGTTTTACCTCACGCT
Organism: Rhinoraja longicauda; assembly: GCF_053455715.1. Lineage (NCBI taxonomy): Eukaryota > Metazoa > Chordata > Chondrichthyes > Rajiformes > Arhynchobatidae > Rhinoraja > Rhinoraja longicauda. The sequence goes on from NC_135962.1 coordinate 53,762,217, forward strand.
AATCAGTCAGCAGATAATGGAAACGGAACAGAAGGATGAGGGGGGAACTCAATGAAACTTAACGAATAGTGAAAGGCCTGGATAAAATGAATGTGGAGAAGAGAGTTTCACTGGTGGGAGAGTCTATGACCAGAGGCCATAGCCTTAGTGTAAAAGGATGTACCTTTAGAAAGGAGATGAGGAGGAATATCTTCAGTCGGAGGGTGGAGAATTTGTGGAATTTATTGCCACTGATGGCTGTGGAGGCCAAGTCATTGGGTATATTTAAGTTGGAGATTGACAGGGATCTTGATTAGTACAGGTGTCAGGGATTATGGGGGAGAAGGCAGGAGAATGGGCTAGGAAGGAGAGATAGATCGGCCGTGATTGAATGCCGGAGTAGACTTGATGGGCCGAATGGCCTAATGCTGCGCCTATCACTTATGAACATTGGTTATAAAAATGCACAAACAGACTACTGGTGCTGTCTGCATAGAGTTTGTACGTTCTCCCTGCAATTGCCTGGGTTTGCTCCTGTGGATAAATGTGAGGTTATCGACTTTGGTGGCAAAAACGGGAAAGCAGTTCTTTCACCACTATCTGAATGGTGTCAGGTTAGGAGAAGAGGAAGTTCAACAAGACCTGGGTGTCCTTGTACATCAGTCACTGAAATTAAGCATGCAGGTACAACAGGCAGTGAAGAAAGCGAATGGCATGTTGGCCTTCCTAACGAGAGGAGTTGAGTCTAGGGCCCTGGTGAGACCACACCTGCAGTTGTACAGGGCCCTGGTGAGACCACACCTGGCGTACTGTGTGCAGTTTTGGTCTCCAAATTTGAGGAAGGACATTCTTGCTATTGAGGGAGTGCGGCGTAGGTTCACGCGGTTAATTCCCGGGATGGCGGGACTGTCATATGATGAAAGAATAGGTCGACTGGGCTTGTATTCATTCACTGGAATTTAGAAGGATGAGAGGGGATCTAAAAAGAAACAGATAAAATTATTAAGGGATTGGACACGCTGGATGCAGGAAACATGTTCCCGATGTTGGGGGAGTCCAGAACCAGAGGCCACAGTTTAAGAATAAGGGGTAGGCCATTTAGAACGGAGATGAGGAAAAACTTTTTCACACAAGAGAGTTGTGAATTTGTGGAATTCTCTGCCTCAGATGGCAGAGGGGGCCGATTCTCTGGATGCTTTAAAAATAGAGTTACATAGAGACCTTATGGCTAGCGGAATCAAGGGGTATGGGGGGAAGGCAGGAATGGGGTACTGATTGTGGGTGATCAGCCATGATCACATTGAATGGCGGTGCTGGCTTGAAGGGCCGAATGGCCTACTCCTGCACCTATTGTCTATGTATCGATGTATCTGTGCTCCGGGTTCTCCGGTTTCCTCCCACACTCCAAAGACGTACAGGTTTGTCGGCTTCTGTAAATTGTCCTTAGTGTGTAGAATAGTGCCTGTGTACGGGGTGATTTATAGTCGGCATGGACTCTGTGGGCCAAAGGTCCTTTTCCCTGGTACCCACATCTTGATTGGCTGGTCGGAGCGGACTCGGTGGGCCGAAGGGCCTGTTTCCATCTCTAAAGTCTGAAGTCTAAAGGCATGCACAAGGATGTGCACAGATTTATGCGTCTGTATCTTTGTGGAGCAGCTGGTAGAGATGCTGGCTCTCGCCACCAGAGACCCATGTTCGATCCTGCCCTGGGGTGCTGTCTGTGTGAAGTTTACACATTCTCCCAATTTGCGAGGGTTCTCCTCTGGGATCCCTGGCTTCCTTCTACGTCCCAAAGACTTGCGGGTCAGTAGGTGAGTAGGTCACCGTGACGTGTAGATTAAAATTTGACATCTTTTAAAGTTTTTGATCGGAGCAGAATTGGGCCATTCGGCCCATCGAGTCTACTCCACCATTCATCATGGCTGATCTATCTCTCCCTCTCAACCAAAGATAATAGAGCAGAGCAAGATAGACCGCTCGACCCTGAAAACCATAGTACGTCACGGCGCCATTTTAGTCGGCAGAAACTTGCAGAAACAGTTAAAAAGAAAAATAACAAAAATCTGTGAATTGATAGATGAGATATATTCTGCATTTTTATGGAAAACTGTTCCCCCAAAACACTGATTACACTGGGAGAGGCGTAGCGAACGGCGGGTTTTGCTTTCTAAAATGGTGGACGTTACGCTCCTTTGCGTACTACACTTCAGTGTAGGCGATATCGACGGAGTGGTTCATCTTGCTCCTCTAGTATCTTTGCTCTCAGCCCCATTCTCCTGCCTTCTCCCCACAACCCCTGACACCGGTACTAATCAACAACATGTGGGTGAGCGGTAGAATCGAGAGAGAGAGAGAGAGAGAGAGAGAGAGAGAGAGAGAGAGAGAGAGAGAGAGAGAGAGAGAGAGAGAGAGAGAGAGAGAGAGAGAGAGGTGAAGAAAATGTGGGGAGAAAATATATTTTGTGACTAATGTAGCTTGCTGTAAATGGGCGGTTGATGGCCAGCATAGGCTCAGTGGGCCGAAGGGACTGATTCCGTGCTGTATCTGTATATGACTCCATGTCACAGGCAGATAAAGACACATCCACACTCTCTCTCTTCCTCAAGCCCATGAATGCTGTTTCAGTCCCAGGCAACTTGTCTCCTCTGTGATGTGATGCGATTACAGGGATTTCATTTCTAACCGCTTTGGTAATGCAGTCTTTATCTACTCGTGCACCATTAATGAAGCCTGTGCTGTGCTGCTGCTGATAACCTCCGTTGTTCTCCTCCTGCTCTCCCCAGAGTGACTGCTCCAGTGACAGCGACAGCGAGGACAACTTTATCATGATCCCTCCGCGAGACCACCTGGGCCTGGCCATCTTCTCCATGCTCTGCTGCTTCTGGCCCCTGGGCATCGTCGCCTTCTACTTCTCACAGGGGGTAAGAGCCACCACTGCCTGCTTGCCCACTGCACCCCACAGCACTGTAAGCCCAGGCATGCGGTGTGTGAGAGGGAGGGAGAAGTGAGAAAAACAGTTATTTATGCACTGGTGTGTGTGTGTGTGTGTGCGCGCGCGTGTGTACGTGTTTGTATGTGTGCGCACGTATGTGTGTGCATGTGTGAGAGGGAGGGAGAAAGCCAAGTTATTTATGCACTGTTGTGTGTGTGTGTGCATGTGTGTGAGTGCGTGCGTGTGTACGTGTGTGTTTGTGTATGTGCGTGCAGATGTGTGTGTTTGTGTGTGTGTATGTGTGTGTGCTTGTGTGTGTGCGTGTGTGCGTGTGTGCGTGTGTGCATGTGTGCGCGTGTGCATGTGTGCGCGTGTGTGCGTGTGTGCGTGTGTGCGTGTGTGCGTGTGTGTGTGTGTGCGTGTGTGCGTGTGTGCGTGTGTGCATGTGTGCGCGTGTGAGAGGGAGGGAGAAAGTCAAGTTATTTCTGCATTGTTTGTGTGCGTGTGTGTGCGCGTTTGTATGTGTCTGTGTGTTTGTGTGTGTGTTTGTATGTGCGTGTGTATGCATGTGTGCGCATGTGTGTGCGTGCGTGTGTGCGTGCATGTGCGCATGTATGTGTGTGTCAGGGGAGGGTAGACAGGTATGTGTGAACAGGTATGAGTGTGTGAGAATAGGTTTGTGTGTGTGTATGCATGTGTGTGCGTGCGTGTGTGCGTGCGTGTGTGCGTGCGTGTGTGCGTGCGTGTGTGTGTGCATGTGTGCGTGTATGTGTGTGTGAGGGGAGGGTAGACAGGTATGTGTGAACAGGTTTGAGTGTGTGAGAATAGGTTTGTGTGTGTGTGTGTGTGGGCATGTATATATGAGAGATAACAGATATGTGTGTTCATCGTTGGAGAGACAGTGCACTATATATTGCACAACAGCAGTACAGTGACTGTGTTACAGGTGCAGCAACCCAGAGGCATGGACTGGGTTGTGAGTTCAAGTCCCTGAGCATCTTGAACGATCATTGATCTGCTGTCATTGTAATTTTGGTAAATACAGATCAACCACCGATTTTCCAGCATTCTTGGTTCAGTCAATGAAAGGAAGCATGCAGGTACAGCAGGCAGTGAAGAAAGCCAATGGAATGTTGGCCTTCGTAACAAGAGGAGTTGAGTATAGGAGCAAAGAGGTCCTTCTACAGTTGTACCGGGCCCTGGTGAGACCGCACCTGGAGTACTGTGTGCAGTTTTGGTCTCCAAATTTGAGGAAGGATATTCTTGCTATGGAGGGCGTGCAGCGTAGGTTCACTAGGTTAATTCCCGGAATGGCGGGACTGTCGTATGTTGAAAGGCTGGAGCGATTGGGCTTGTATACACTGGAATTTAGAAGGATGAGGGGGGATCTTATTGAAACATATAAGATAATTAGGGGATTGGACACATTAGAGGCAGGAAACATGTTCCCAATGTTGGGGGAGTCCAGAACAAGGGGCCACAGTTTAAGAATAAGGGGTAGGCCATTTAGAACGGAGATGAGGAAGAACTTTTTCAGTCAGAGAGTGGTGAAGGTGTGGAATTCTCTGCCTCAGAAGGCAGTGGAGGCCAGTTCGTTGGATGCTTTCAAGAGAGAGCTGGATAGAGCTCTTAAGGATAGCGGAGTGAGGGGGTATGGGGAGAAGGCAGGAACGGGGTACTGATGGAGAGTGATCAGCCATGATCGCATTGAATGGCGGTGCTGGCTCGAAGGGCTGAATGGCCTACTCCTGCACCTATTGTCTATTGTCTATTGTCTATTGTCAAACATACATTAAAATTCAAAATAAATGTTCAAAGTTTTTCTCACATATAATACCGGGTTTTAGGAATCAGCTATTCCTGGGTTTGGTGCACTTTGGAGATGATGCTGATTAAAACCATTTCTCTTTCGCTCCCAGTCATATGCTGTGTTACTGTAGATGCTGTGATTTCGTTTCTGCTGATTAAAATAACATATTAATTCAGTGGAAGACATTGTACAAAGTGTGGTGCGCGTGGGTGCCTGAGGGACTCGGAGCTACGTGACAAGTCGAAGAGCTGGTCTGGTGACAGTCCATCAGCACTGATGTGTCTCAGTGTCCACAATATAGCCCCAGCCTTATGCAAGAAGTGATGTTCAGTATAGATAGACACAAAATACTGGAGTAACTCAGCGGGTCAGGCAGCATCTCTGGAGAGGAGGAATGGGTGACATTTCGGGTCGAGACCCTTCTTTGAATGAATGAATGAATGAATAGGTTTATTGGCCAAGTATGTACACAAAGACTGGGGGGGCAGACACTCCATGAGAAGGGAATGGTGTGCTGAAGGATCTCGGCAGGTTCTCAGCATGGGCAGAATTTAGGCAGATGGAGGGGAATAAGAAGTAGTGTGAAGTTAGCCCTGCCTGGCCGAAAGAATGGAAAAGCAAAGTATTATTGAAACATTGGTCTTTGGAGAGATCCATGTGTCTTGTGCAATAAACAGAACATAGAAACATAGGCATAGAAACATAGAAACCGAGCCAGCATCACCATTCAATATGATCATGGCTGATCATCCAAAATCAGTACCCCGATCCTGCTTTCTCCCCATATCCCCTGATTCTGTTAAGTCTAAGAGTTATATCTAACTCTCAATTGAATATATCTTGAACTATGTCTAACTATATCTAGCTCTCTCTTGAATATATCTTGAACTATGTCTAACTATATCTAGCTCTCTCTTGAATATATCTTGAACTATGTCTAACTATATCTAGCTCTCTCTTGAATATATCTTGAACTATGTCTAACTATATGTAACTCTCTCTTGAATATATCTTGAACTATATTTAACTATATCTAACTCTCTCTTGAATATATCTTGAACTATATTTAACTATATCTAAATCTCTCTTGAATACAGAAGGTTGGTATAATAATAATAATAATAATAATAATAATAATAATAATAATAATAATAATAATAATAATAATAATAATAATAATAATAATAATAATAATAATAATAATAATAATAATAATAATAATATATTCCTTTATTTGTCCCACACCGGGGAAATTTGCCGTGTTACAGCAGCAAAGTGGATAGCAAGTAACATTCATTATAAATAAAAATAAACATAAGGATAATTGTCATCATTTACTGTGGGTTTTTTTAACTGTTACTGTTGACTCGTCTGCTGGGAGCAGTGCTGGTTGTGCAGTCTCACAGCAGCGGGAAGGAAGGAACTCCGATATCTCTCCTTCACACACTTGGGGTGAAGGAGTCTGTCACTGAAGGAGCTACTCAGTGCAGTGACAGTATCCTGCATGGGGTGGGAGTCGTTGTCCAGTAGCGATGTTAACTTTGCCATCATCCTCCTCTCTCCCACCGCCTGCACCGAGTCGAGGGGGCAACCCAGGACAGAGCTGGCCTTCCTGACCAGCTTGTCGAGTCTCTTCCCTTCCGCCGCTGAGATGCTGCTGCTCCAGCAGACCACTCCATAGAAAATGGCTGATGCCACCTCCGTGTTGTAGAAGGTCCTTAGGAGTGTCCCCTGCACTCCAAAGGACCTGAGTCTCCTCAACAGGTAAAGTCTGCTCTGGCCCTTTTTGTACGGTGCGTTGATATTTTTGGTCCAGTCAAGTATACAAGTAGAGCAAGTTATTTAGAAGTAAATAGAAGGTTGATTTATATTATTACCTGTACCAGCCGGGCAGAACTGAGCTGAAGCCATATTTGGCATCCAGCCACAACAGGCAGTATATATTAATTTAGTTTAGTTTCATTTAGGTTGGTTTGGTTTGGTTTAGTTTAGTTTAGTTTGGTTTGATTTAGTTTGGTTTAGTTCAGTATAGTTTAGTTTCATTTTGTTTAGAAATCCAGCGTGGAAGCATGCCCTTGGCCCCAGTGAGTCCACGCTAACCAACAATCACCCCTTACACTAACTAGTGCAGTGTCACAAAAGCACACTGTAAATTAGTTTAGTTTGGTTTGGTTTGGTTTAGTTTCATTTAGAAATACACTGTGCAAACAAGCCCTATGGCCCACTGAGCCCGTGCCAACCAATAATCACCCATACACTAGTTGAATTGAATTGAATTGAATTGAATTGAATTGAATTCAATTCAATTCAATTCAATTCAATTCAATTCAATTCAATTCAATAAATTTTATTAGCCAAGTATGTATAAAACAAGGAATTTGCCTTGGAGCTTTGCTCGCAAGTAACAACACGACATACAGTAAACAATTAATTATATTCCACACACTAGGGGGAAATTACAGAAGCCAATTAACCTACAAACCTGCACGCCTTTGGGATGTGGGAGGAATCCGGAGCACCTGGAGAAAACCCACGCGGTCACGGGGCGAATGTACAAACTCTGGTTAGGTCAGGTTAGGTCAGGATTGAACCCTGGCCTCTGGTGCACTTTTAACTTGGGATCATGTTTATGACAAACGTTGTGGGCTTTCAACCACGCAAAAGGAGCCATAGTTGTTGGCTCACTATCCACCACACAACATATTCATTCTCTTCACCACAGGCATTCCCACATGGGCTGATGTGTGTACCTTCTACAAAATCCACTGCAGTTACCTGTCCAGGCCTCTCCCGCAGCACTACCTTTGGCCTCCACCGCCCAAAAGGAGAAGACCAGCAAACACCGGGGAAAGCCGCCATTTGCAACCTCTCACCTTGCTCACACTGCCCTGTTGTTAACACGCCTCACTGAACTAATGCCGCTGTTGGCTCTAAATCCTGGTTCATCAGAGAGACTCCAACGGCTTAGTTTAGTTTAGAGATATAGAGCAAAACCCTTCCCTTCGGCCCACCGAGTCCGCGCCGAGTCAGCGATTCCCGCACATTAACACTATCCTACACACACATACACACACTAAGGACAATTTACAATTTTACCGCAGCCAATTAGCCTACAAACCTGTACGTCTTTAAAGTATGGGAGGAAACCGGAGCACCCGGAGAAAACCCACGCAGGTCACAGGGAGAACGTACAGGTATGCACGTCCAAAGACGTACAGGTATGTCGGTTAATTGGCTTGGTAAATGTAAAAACTGTCCTTAGTGGGTGTTGGATAGTGTTAATATGCTGGGATCGCTGGTCGGCGTGGACCCCCGGTGGGTCGAAGGAGTTGTTTCCGCACTGTATCTCTAAACTAAACTAAACTAAACTAAACTAAACTAAACTAAACTAAACTAAACTAAACTAAACTAAATATGCAAATTCTGTACAGCCAGCCCCCATGATCAGGGTCTCTGGTGCTGTACGGCAGCAGCTCTACCGCTGTGCCACAGTGCCGCCCTAGAAGGATCTAGAAGGTGGCAACACTCAGGGGCAATTAATGATGCAGAATAAACACTGCTTGGTAAAAGGGCCTGTCCCGCTTCGGCAATTTTTAAGGCGACTGCCGGCGACTGTCAAAGTCGTAGCAGATCACCGAAAAACCGGCGGCTTTTTTCCCCCTACGGCAATGTCTACGACAACGTCTACAACAATGACGACGACAAGCTGAATGTCTACGAAAGGATGAGAGGAGATCTTATCGAAACGAAGGATGAGAGGAGATCTTATCGAAACGTATAAGATTATTAAGGGGTTGGACACGTTAGAGGCAGGAAACATGTTCCCAGTGTTGGGGGAGTCCAGAACAAGGGGCCACAGTTTCAGAATAAGGCGTAGGCCATTTAGAACTGAGATGAGGAAAAACTTTTCCAGTCAGAGAGTTGTGAATCTGTGGAATTCTCTGCCTCAGAAGGCAGTGGAGGCCAATTATCTGAATGCATTCAAGAGAGAGCTAGATAGAGCTCTTAAGGATAGCGGAGTCAGGGGGTATGGGGAGAAGGCAGGAACGGGGTACTGATTGAGAATGATCAGCCATGATCACATTGAATGGTGGTGCTGGCTCGAAGGGCCGAATGGCCTCCTCCTGCACCTTTTGTCTATTGTCTATTGTCTATTGTCTAAGCCACGACAACCTAGCACCTAGTCGACGGCAAGCTACCGACAACCGGCGACCCAGTCGTCGCGACCTAGGACGTCCACCTACGACAGCGCCTACGACAAGCTAGGACAACCGAAGTCAACCGACCTCCACCCTCGACAAGCTACGACCCTGTCAGGTCACAACTGATGACAACGGTCGCCATTTCACGTCATTTTGGCACCAAAGGGGTGTGGGTAAGATTTCCGATCATTCTGCATCATGGCTTCCAGGAAGCAACATATGATGGCATTGCTCTTACATCAAATGCAGGCCCTGCTGCTTACAGCGGCCCTCGTGCTTAAAATTCTGATAGACGGAAGAAAAAGAAGAACGGTGAAGAAGAAGCCCAAGAAGAGGCCTGTGTGGTTGAAGCCCTTGTCCCTGGAGAGACCCAACCCAGTGCAATGTCAAAATAAATGAAAAGAGTTCGCTTTTCAATGCAGTGCAATGCTTATGCTTGTGTTTGTTTTATTGGTCAAAATAAATGAAATTAAAATATTTGAAACATAGAAACATAGAAAATAGGTGCAGGAGTAGGCCATTCGGCCCTTCGAGCCTGCACCGCCATTCAATATGATCATGGCTGATCATCCAGCTCAGTAACCTGTACCTGCCTTCTCTCCATACCCCCTGATCCCTTTAGCCACAAGGGCCCCATCTAACTCCCTCTTAAATATAGCCAATGAACTGGCCTCAACTACCTTCTGTGGCAGAGAATTTCACAGATTCACCACTCTCTGTGTGAAGAAATGTTTTCTCATCTCGGTCCTAAAAGACTTCCCCCTTATCCTTAAGCTGTGACCCCTGGTTCTGGACTTCCCCAACATCGGGAACAATCTTCCCGTATCTAGCCTCTCCAACCCCTTAAGAATTTTATATGTTTCTATAAGATCCCCCCTCAGTCTTCTAAAGAGATGCCATGAGAAACTATTCTGAAACACAATAACTTCAAGCATCAATCTTTGGTCAAAATGTCCAAAATTCACTTTATTTCAAACAAACACAATTCTTATAAAAGGTGGATAACCGTCGTCGGCACCGGCGACAACCTTAAGTCACCTGGCAACAACCTGGCGCCAACCTACGACAGCGCCCACGACAGGAGACGACAAGATACGATCATTGGCGTCAAGCCAGCAGTCGCCGAAAATTTTCGAGCAGGGGGAAAATTCCGCGGCGACCAGAAAAAAGCTAGGACTCTTTGGAGACTACTGACAACCATGCCCGCGACACCCCACGACACATCAGCGACCGTGAGGCGACAGCCTAGTCGCCTGTAGTCGCCTTAGAAATCACCAGGGTGCGACAGGCCCTTAAGGGTGTCATTTTCTTGATTAGTACATGTGTCAAAGTTTTACAGGGAGATGGCAGGAGTATGGGGTTGAGGGGGAGAGATAGATGAACCATGATTGAATGGCGGAACAGACTCGATGGGCCGAATGGCCTAATTCTGCTCCTATGACTTATGAATTTGTGCTGACCTGTGAGCATTACTCCTATCCTGCAAGGAATCACTAAAATAGTAACTAAATAACAATAGACAAAAGACAATAGACAATAGGTGCAGGAGTAGGCCATTCAGCCCTTCGAGCCAGCACCGCCATTCAATGCGATCATGGCTGATCACTCTCAATCAGTACCCCATTCCTGCCTTCTCCCCATACCTCCTCACTCCGCTATCCTTAAGAGCTCTATCCAGCTCTCCCTTGAAAGCATCCAACGAACTGGCCTCCACTGCCTTCTGAGGCAGAGAATTCCACACCTTCACCACTCTCTGACTGAAAAAGTTCTTCCTCATCTCCGTTCTAAATGGAGTAAATGATTCAGTCTAGTTGTTAGTAATTTTAGCAACTTGAGATGCTTACACACATTACAAAACTAACACCTTGTTATAAATGGTTATATTTTCTGATAAATCCATTTTAACCTGAATGAATGAAGCTATTTCAAGTACATCAAAGAATATACTTCAATAGTACAATTTGTCATGTGTTGCTGATTATGTTCATAGGAGAGTCGAGGACCAGAGGCCACAGCCTCAGAATAAAAAGACGTACCTTCAGAAAGGAGACGCGGAGGGATTTCTTTGTGAGAGGGTGGTGAATCTGTGGGATTCATTGTGGAGGCTGTGGAGGCCAAGTAATGGATATTTGTAAGGTGGAGATTGATAGGTTCTTGATTAGTGCGGGTGTCAGGGGCTGTGGGGAGAAGGCAGGAGATGGGGTTGAGAGGGAGAGATGGAGCAGCCATGATCGGATAGCGGAGTAGACTTGATGGGCCGAATGGCCTAATTCTGCCCCAACAACCTATGTTGAAAAAGGAAAATATACTCTTACAAATAAATCTCTGCATCCACTTCCTATTTTTAGAACTTTACATCCAGTAATCCTGGGTTATTACATATTTATATCTTTTATTTACCAAGTTCCTTGACGCACATTTATAATGGAAGCTTCCTGTGTGTGTGTGTGTGTGTGACCCGCTGAGTTACTCCAGCATTTTGTGATACCTTCCTGTGTAAACATGTCCCTTTGCAATTACACTCTCCCAACAGTGGTGGCACTGTGGCAAAAAAAAGGACAAAAATTGCTGGAACAACTCAACGGCTCTGGAGGACAGGGATCGTTGACGTTTCAGGTCCAGACCCGAATGCAGACTACAGCATTTCATTTCCTTGGCCTTCGTTACATCCCAAACTAATCAATTTCACAGGCTTTCCAATTTAGTTTAGCTTAGTTTAGTTTAGTTCAGTTTAGTTCATTGTCACGTGCACCGAGGTACAGTGAAAAGCTTCTGTTGCGTGCGAACCACTCAGCGGGAAGACAATACATGATTACAATCGAGCCGTTCACACTGTACAGATACAGGATGAGGGGTGCAGATACAGGATAAGGGAATAAAGTTTAGTGCAAGGTAAAGCCAGTAGAGTCCGACCAAAGATAGTCTGAGGGTCACAAAGGAGGTAGATAGTAGTTCAGGACTGCTCACTGGATGTGTATCTTAGTAATTACTGTATGTAGTACTAATAACATTTAAAATGGAGCTTGAATTAGATCTCCACAATTTAATCGATTTTCCTTCCTCTAACTACAATGCACCTTGTAAATAATAGATTGAATTAACAGACTTGATATTGGATTGGCACATCCTTTTATTGCCTGAGTATGAATTTATATATATTTCATTCTTGCTGGGACAATGTGACAATGTTGGTTCCACTGGATGAGGTAACAAGGCTGAGTTGGTTACAGAGTTTGAGAAGAAGTGAAGATAGGGGAGGCACTGTGGCGCAGCGGTAGAGTTGCTGCCTTACAGCACCAGAGACCAGGGTTCGATCCTGACTACGGGTGCTGGCTGTACGGACTTTTTTTACGTTCTCCCCGTGACCTGCGTGGGTTTTCTCCAGGTGCACCGGTTTCCTCCCATGCTCCAAAGACGTGCAGGTATGTACATAAATTTGCCTTGGTAAAAATTGTAAATTGTCCCGAGTGTGTGTAGGATAGTGCTAGTACATGGGGCTCACTGGTTGGCGCAGACTCAGTGGGCCGAAGGGCCTGTTTCCACGCTGTATATCTAAACTAAGCTAAACTAGACACGAAGTGCTGGACTAACTCAGCGGGTCAGGCAACATCTCCGGAGAAAGGGAACAGGTGACGTTTCGGGTTGGAACCCTTCTTCAGACTCAAAGAATCATTGAGATGGAAGGTCAGAGGATTGTTGAATCAGTGGTGGCACGGTGGCGCAGCAATAGAGTTGCTGCCTCACTGCGATGAGACCCGGGTTCGATCCTGACTACGGGGGCTGTCTGTACGGAGTTTGTACGTTCTCCCCGAGACCTGCGTGGGTTTTCTCCAGGTGCTCCCATTATCCCCCACATTCTAAAGACGTGCAGGTTTGCAGGTTAATTGGCTTCGGTAAATTGTCCCTAGTGTGTAGGATAGAGATAGTGTACTGGAGATCTATGGTTGGCGTGGACTCGGAAGGCCGAGGTCCTGTTTCCACGCTGTATCTCTAAACAAAAGAGTTTCCTAATGATGAGGATCTTGGATGAGGATCTTGTTAGTTGATAGGTGACATTTGATGTAAAGGGGATGGGTAGGGGGCGGATGGATTTGTGATGGAGAGGCTTTGACTTGGAAGTTCAAATCAGGGTTGAAATGAAAAATAATTAAAATAACATAAAACCATGAGAGGAATAGATCGGGTAGATGATGCACAGAGTCTCTTGCCCAGAGTAGGGAAATCGAGGTCCAGAGGACTTAGGTTTAAGGTGAAGGGGAAAAGATTTAATAGGAATCTGAGGGGTAACTTTTTCACACAAAGGGTGGAGGGTGTTTGGGACAAGCTGCCAGAGGAGGTAGTTGAGGCTGGGACTATCCCAACGTTTAAGAAACAGTTGGACAGGTGCATGGATATGACAGGTTTGGAGGGATATGGGCCAAACGCGGGCAAGTGGGACTAGTGTAGCTGGGACATGTTGGCCGGTGTGGGCAAGTTGGGCCGATGGGCCTGTTTCCTCACTGTATCACTCTTTGACTCTATGACTAGGGTTGCCAACTGTTCCAACTGTATTAGCCTGGACATCCCGTATATTGGGCTAAATTGGTTTGTCCCGTATGGGATCGCCCTTGTCCCGTATTAAGCCCGGCGGGGTGGGCGCTGTAGGCCCGGACACTGTAGGTCCGGACAGTGTAGGCCCGGACACTGTAGGTCCCCGGACAGTGTAGGTCCGGATACTGTAGGCCCGGGGTCCGCTGTAGGTCCGGACGGTGTTGACCCGGAGGTCCGGGCCCCGCCTAACGGAAGTTGCGTAGCAACCCGCCTCCCGGCCCGGGCGACCACCCTTGATGGAGCGGGGGCATGTGGCTGGGTGATGTCACCTGGGGCGCAGGGCGATGATGTCACATTGTCCCTTATTTGGGAGTGAGAACGCTGGCAACCCCTATCTATGACTCCAGCCAAAGGAATGGAAATAGGAGGAAACGTAGACAGGTATTTGACAAGATGGCTGAGAGGACCTGTTTCTGTGCTTTATTAGCGTGTAGCTTTATAAGTTAACATTTAATTCGATACACTGCAGCAACAATGATTGTGTTCTCACTTTGTTGTTGAGGTATTCGGTGTGTGTGCCTGTAAGGTAACTAATGTTGGAAGGTTAAGAGTTAAGAGTTAGATAGAGCTCTAGGGGCTAGTGGAATCAAGGGATATGGGGAGAAGGCAGGCACAGGTTACTGATTGTAGACGTTCAGCCATGATCACAATGAATGGCGGTGCTGGCTCGAATGGGCCGAATGGCCTCCTCCTGCACCTGTTTTCTATGTTTCTATGTTAGATTTCACACTATTGCAGCAATCCCACAATGGTTTTAGCACTCGATAACGCTCAGACACAAAACAATTTAGAAGTTTAAAAGGTGGTTCAATAAAACTATCTGTTGAGACAAGCTCACAGCAATTCGAAGGTGTAAAGCTCCACAATCTACCCATTCTGCTTCCCCCACCGATAGTTTGTTCAAGGGTGTTTTATTGTCAGCATGTGTGGGAAGGAAATGCAGATGCTGGTTTACACCGAAGGTAGACACAAAGTGCTGGAGTAACTCAGCGAGATCGGGCAGCATCTCTGGAGAGAAGGAATGGGTGACGTTTCGGGTCGAGACCCTTCTTCAGTCTGAGAGTCAGGGGAGAGGAAAACGAGAGATATGAAAAGGTACACAGAACGAATCGATCAAAGATGTGCAAAAAGCAACGATGATCAAGGAAAGGAGGAGCCCACAATGGTCTGTGTTGTGAAGGTTGTGTTCATAGGTTCATAAGTGATAGGAGCAGAATTAGGCCATTCGGCCCATCAAGTCTACTCCGCCATTCAATCATGGCTGATCTATCTCTCCCTCCTAACCCCATTCTCCTGCCTTCTCCCCGTAACCCCTGACACCCGCACTAATCAAGAAATCTATCTATCTCTGCCATAAAAAACATCCATTGACTTGGCCTCCACAGCCGTCTGTGGCAATGGATTCCACAATTCGTTCATTCACTGTGTTCTAATGACTGGTTCAAGAAATTGCTGGGTGTAACGGTTGGAACACCTTCGAGGCTGAGAGGGGACATGATCGAGGTGTACAAGATCATGAGGGGCATAGATAAGGTAGATGGCGGGGAACTTCTTCCACTGGTGGAAGGTTCAACAACGAGGGGACATGGATACAGGGTAAGGGGAGGGAGGTTTCGGGGGGATGTGAGAAAGAACTTTTTCACCCAGAGGGTGGTTGGAGTCTGGAACTCACTGCCTGGGGTGGTGGTGGAGGCGGGAACACTCACAACGTTTAAGAGGCATTTGGATGGGCACTTGAAATGCTACAACATTCAGGGCTACGGTCCAAATGCGGGAAAATGGGATTAAAATTAGACTGTGTTTGGTAACGGGCGGCACGGACACGATGGGCCGAAGGGCCTCTTTCTGTGCTGTAGGACTCTATGACTCTATGACTCTATGACTTCCCGCCAGAGTCGCGAGGGACTTCTCAGCAGCTTCGCACGGGGCCACCGCGGTTCACCCGATGAGCCAGTCGATGGGGAACTGCCACTTCTTCACAAGTGATGCAAATGGGTCAAACAAGCTGATCAATGGCACAGATTCTGCCTGCAGCCAAACTTCGATTTTAGATTCCCCCCAGGGAGCATGCCTGTGCGCTGCCGTGAAGGCAGGGAAGGTTGATCAATAGTAAATGCAGGAACCGGAGAATCTGCACTCGTCTCAGTTTAGTTTAGTTGAGCTTATTGTCACGTGTACCGAGCGAGGCACAGTGAAAAGCTCTCGCTGCATGCTAACCGGTCAGCAGGAAGACAATACATGATCGCCATTGAGCCATTTACTGCGCACTGATGCGTGATAAGGGAATAACCTTTAGTGCATGGTAACGCCAGCAAAGTCCGATCGAGGATAGTCCGAGGGTCACCAATGAGGTAGATCGTAGCCTTAACAGGGGGTGCGTCACTGTGATCATGTGCGAACATACTCTCTCCCCTAGGCAGACACAACATGCTGGTGTAACTCAGCGGGTCAGGCATCAACTCAGGAGAGAAAGGATGGGTTCGGATCGAGACCCTTTTTCATCCCTATTGGACTCTTTCCATCGTGCTCGGATTTCCCCTCTAGTCGGCAGGCGAGGTAGATTTCTGAAGAAGGGTCTCGACCCGAAACGTCACCCATTCCTTCCGTCCAGAGATGCTGCCTGCCCCGCTGAGTTACTCCAGATGTTTGTGTCTGTCGTAGATTTCTATTTGTTGTCGCTCCTGGCTTCCATTAGAACATTCTTTAACCGTGTCCCCCCACAGAGACCGAGGCTTTGCTCTCCAAGCCCACTTCCACAAACCCAGTTGCCTCGTTCAATTGTAGCTGGAAGCAAAACACAATAACCAAAAATGGATTTTGTCAGCTTCAGCGGGCAATGGCCTTTTTCATCCCGATCAAATCGAGTTAAACCCCGCTGCACGTCAGCTGCGTTTGTAGCCATGTTAAACATCACGTCCGAAGAGGGAAGCTTGTTCCCCAGGTGAATACGTTGACCAAAGGGGAAGAAGGTATTGAGCCGCGTCATGTTGTGGAGGGAAGCCTATCGTGAGCAATCAATTCCTCCTTGCAAACTGTGTAGAAAAGATCCGCAGAGGCTGGTTTAAATCGAAGGTAGACACAACATGCTGGAGTAACTCAGTGGGTCAGGCAGCATCTCGGGAGAGTAGGAATGGGTGACGTTTTGGGTCGAGACCCTTCCTCAGGCTGATGCCAGGGGAGGGGGGCGGGACAAAGATAGGATGTGGTCGGAGACAGTAAGACTGGTGGGAGAACTGGGAAGGGGGAGGGGATGGAGGGAGAGGTATCTGAGAACTATCTGAAGTTAGAGAAGTCAATGTTCCTACCGCTGGGGTGTAAGCTACCCAAGCGGAATATGAGGTGCTGTTCCTCCAATTTGCGCTGGGCCTCACTCTGACAATGGAGGAGGCCCAGGTCAGAAAGGTCAGATTGTCTCTGACCACATTCTATCTTTGTCCAGCCTCCTCCCCTGACATCAGTCTGAGGAAGGGTCTCGACCCAAAACGTCACCCATTCCTTCTCTCCAGAGATGACAATAGACAATAGACAATAGACAATAGGTGCAGGAGGAGGCCATTCGGCCCTTCGAACCAGCACCACCATTCAATGTGATCATGGCTGATCATTCACAATCAGTACCCCGTTCCTGCCTTCTCCCCATACCCCCTGACTCCGCTATCCTTAAGAGCTCTATCTAGCTCTCTCTTGAATGCATTCAGAGAATTGGCCTCCACTGCCTTCTGAGGCAGAGAATTCCACAGATTTACAACTCTCTGACCGCCTGAACTGCTGAGTTACTCCAGCATTTTGTGTCTATCTCCTTGCAAACTCCAGATAAAGTCTTCTTGCATGCATCTCTGCACCAGTTATATCACTGGCCATAAGGTCATAAGGAATAGGAGTAGAATTAGGCCATTCGGCCCATCGTCTACTCCGCCATTCAATCATGGCTGATCTATCTCTCCCTCCTAACCCCATTCTCCTGCCTTCTCCCCATAACCCCTGACACCCGTACTAATCAAGAAAGTACATGGCCAATGCATCTCTCACGGTAAATTGATCTGAAAACCTGCTGGATTTTTTAATGGTTGACAACACACAAAGGGCAGCACGGTGGCGCAGCGGTAGAGTCGCTGCCTTACGGCGCAAGAGACCCGGGTTCGATCCTGACCACAGCCCATCGTTGTTACGTTTTTGCATACCTTTCATTCATTTGAAAGGTACTCCATACTCCAAAGACGTACAGGTATGTAGGTTAATTGACTGGGTAAATGTAAAAATTGTCCCTAGTGTGTGTAGGATAGTGTTAGTGTGCGGGGATCACTGGGCGGTGCGGACTTGGTGGGCCGAAAAGGCCTGTTTCCGCGCTGTATCTGAAATATGAAATATGAAATAAAAATATGAAAATTTTGGTCTATATCTCTCTACATCACTGTCTATATTGCTTGTTTCCCTCTCCCCTGCCTCTCGGTCTGAAGAAGGGTCTCGAATCGAAACGTCACCAATTCCTTTTCTCCAGAGATGCTGCCTGACCCGCTGAGTTACTCCAGATTTTTGTGTCTATCTTCGGTTTAAACCAGTTCCTTCCTACACATCACGGGTGCTTGTCTGTGCGGAGTTTGTACGTTCCCCCTGCGACCGCGTGGGTTTTCACCGGGTGCTCCGGTTTCCCCCCACACTCCAAAGCTTTGTAGGTGAATTGGCTTCGGTGAGTTTGTAGATTAGATGGGCCAAATAGCCTAATTGCCGCTCCTAGGAATGATGAACGTCACATGCCCTCTTGAATGTCACAAAAACTAAGGAGCTGATTGTGGACTTTAGAAGGGCTCAACATCGGAGGACGTACACGCCACTGGAGATAAATGGGATTACCATGGATAGGGTGAGCAGCTTTAAATACCTGGGAGTCCACATCACAGAGGATCTGACATTGGACAACACACATTGCCGCACTGGTGGGTAAGGCAAGGTGGGTAAGGCCTTTACCACCTCAGACAGTTGAGGAAATTCTGAGTCTCTCTGAGGATCCTTCAGTGCTACTCCTCTGGGGCTGTAGAAAGCATCTTGTCCGGCAACATCACAATCTGGTTTAGGAACAGCTCTGCCCAGGACAGGAAGGCTCTGCGGAGAGTAGTGCGTTCGGCTGAACGCACCATGGGAACTACACTCGTCCCCCTGCAGGACCAATACATCAGGAGGTGCAGACCCAGAGCCAGCAACATTATGGGGGACCCCTACCACCCCAGCAACGGACTGTTCCAGCTGCTACGGTCAGGCAAACGCCTCCGCTGTCACGCTGTGAAAACAGAGAGAATGGGACGGAGTTTCTTCCCACAGGCCATCAGGACTGTTAACTCTCATATCACCAGGGACTAATTTAATTTACTGCATTAATTTATTTTTTGTGTTAAAATTGTATTTATTTTTTCTATTCTGTTTTGTAGTTTTAGCACAATCCGCAGGCGTTGCCACTTTCATTTCACTGCACATCTTGTATATGTATGTGACAAATAGACTTGACTTGACTTGATGTAGTGATGCAGAAACTGGGAAAGAGAGTGATAAAGTTAACTGATGCTGTATATCGTCTGGTGCCTAGTTGTGAATCTGTGAAATTCTCTGCCAAAGAAGGCAGTGGAGGCCAATTCCCTGGATGATTTCAAGAGAGAGTTAGATTTAGCTCTTAGGGCTAAAGGAATCAAGGGATATAGACAATAGACAATAGACAATAGGTGCAGGAGGAGGCCATTCGGCCCTTCGAGCCAGCACCGCCATTCAATGTGATCATGGCTGATCATTCTCAATCAGTACCCCGTTCCTGCCTTCTCCCCATACCCCCTGACTCCGCTATCCTTAAGAGCTCTATCTAGCTCTCTCTTGAATGCATTCAGAGAATTGGCCTCCACTGCCTTCTGAGGCAGAGAATTCCACAGATTCACAACTCTCTGACTGAAAAGGTTCTTATATGGGGAAAAAGCAGGAATGGGGTACTGATTTTAGATGATCAGCCATGATCATATTGAATGGCGGCTCCGGTTCGACGGGCAAAATGGCCTAATCATAGAGTCATAGGTTGATACAGTGCGGAAACAGGCCCTTTGGCCCAACTCGCCAACACTGACCAACATGTCCCAGCTACACTAGTCCCACCTGCCTGCGCTTGGTCCATAAACCCTCCAAACCTGTCCTATCCATGTACCTGTCCAAATGTTCCTTAAACGATGGGACAGTCCCAGCCTCAACTACCTCCTCTGGCAGCTTGTTCCATACACCCACCACCCTCTGTGTGAAAAGTTATCCCTTGGATTCCTATTAAATTCCTATTATTCCTGCACCAATTTTTCTTTGTTTCTATGTTCGACTCTGTAACCCTGGGGGGTGGCAGGGACACTCATCCATCAGCATCAACAATAAAAATGAACGTGGACAGGTGCCGCACAAAACAGAAGCAACACTGACACACTGATATTGGAGCCCATTGAATCTGTCCCCCCGGGGAGAGGATTGCCACTGCATCTGCAGCATTTCCCTGCACGCACACTAACTAACAAGCCAGCTCCCGGCACACAGAGACCATTAATATTGCCATGCCTGCCTGGAGGAGCTGCTCTTTCAGCTCGGTGAAACATTCGATGCCGCCTCTGTAAGCGATGAGGACAGCACGGCTATTTATCTGAAGTCTACAAGTGACACTTTATTTCCAAAGGGCCTTTTGGGGATCGGAGGTCAGAGTGTGAGCGGCGTTTGTTTGGTAGGACATTGACAATGCCTGTACTAATCAGCCCAGCGCCTTTTCGTTAACCTTGTTATCAGGTTCAAAATGTTGGAGTAACTCAGCATCTCTGGAGAGAAGGAATGGGTGACGTTCTGGGTTCCTCAGAAGAACGCGATTGAACCTGATAACATGAGACCCTTCTTCAGAAGAAGGGTCTCATTTGAGGAAGGACGTCCTTGCTATTGAGGGCACTGCAGCGTAGGTTCACGAGGTTAATCTCCGGGATGGCGGGACTGTCAGATGAGGAAAGATTGGAAAGACTGGGCTTGTATTCACTGGAGTTTCGAAGGATGAGAGGGGATCTTATAGAAACATATCAAATTATAAAAGGACTGGACAAGCTAGATGCAGGAAAAATGTTCCCAATGTTGGGGGAGTTCCAGAACCAGGGGCCACAGTCTAAGAATAAAGGGGAGGCCATTTAAAACTGAGGCGAGAAAAAATCTTTTCACCCAGAGAGTTGTGAATTTGTGGAATACTCTGCCACAGAGGGCAGTGGAGGCCAATTCACTGGATGAATTTAAAAGAGAGTTAGATAGAGCTCCAGGGGCTAGTGGAATCAAGGGATATGTGGAGAAGGCAGGCACAGGTTACTGAATGTGGATGATCAGCCATGATCACATTGAAGGCGGTGCTGGCTCGAAGGGCCAAATGGCCTCCTCCTGCACCTATTTTCTGTGTTTCTATCTATGTTTCTATGACCCAAACCATCACCCATTCCTTCTCTCCAGAGATGCTGCCTGCCCCGCTGAGTTACTCCAGCATTTTGTGTCTATCTTCGGTTTAAACCAGCATCTGCAGTTCCTTCCCACACGTGTTATGAGCAAGGGCGTAGCCAGGTTCTAAAGTCGGGGGGAACGAGCGCATAAAAAAAGGCACCATGACACACACCAAACAATTTTTGTCAGTTTCTCGACACTTGAATTTGCCTTATTCCTAGTGCTCATTATTTCTTTGTACATGTCTTTGAACGAAAGAAACTCTTGTACGATTTCAGTTTGACTGTCGATGACATCTGGGTACACGTCTGCTAAAAATTTTAATTTGTTCACATTATCTGCGTTGTCAAAATGCTTTGGATCTAAAACACTAAATCTGAAAGCCACATTTTTTAAATGCTCAAACCTTTTACCTGTGCTATTTATAATAGAATCTAAGGACATTACGTAGGATGGCAGCCTGGGCTCTGGTTCGCAGAGCCTGCGGACCGGACTTACCATCTGCGGCGGTGGCTGCCTTCGGAGGCCGTGGTGGCGCTGCGAGTGCGGCTGCGACTCGCCTTCAGAGGCTTCGGCGCGGGCTGCGAGACATCGGAAGCTCGCAGGCCGCTGGGTGGGGGCCGACATCGGGAGCTCCGGCAGCGGCAGCGTCTTCGCCCGCCCCGAATCGCGGGGCTTGGGTCGGCCCGCCGCGGACTTTTCACCGTCCGGCACGGCCTGAAATAGGCCGCAGGATTTTCTCCGCCCGGCGGGGGCTTCAATGTCGGGAGCCCCGACCGCCCCAGCGTGGCAACTTCAACAGCCTGACCGCGGGAGAAGACGGCAGGGAAGAGAAAAGACATTCTGGCCTTCCATCACAGTGAGGAGGTGACTGGAGGAGACTCACTGTGATGGATGTTTCTTTTTTTTTTGTTTCGTGTTGGTTTGTGATTGTGTGTGTCATTGCTTATTTTTATTGCTCTTATTGTTAGACTGTGGGCGATGGAATTTCGTCCAAAAGACTTGTTTTTTTGGATAACAATAAAGGTGATTCTGATTCTGATTATTCTGATTCTGATTCAACCATGAATTTCTTTCGGGCATCAAATATTCCTTCATCCTCTGCAATTTCATCGTGGAATCTTTTTCTTTTATGTTCTCTGTGCTGCTTGTATTCCGTATTAATACCACATTTTCGAGCCAATTCAGTTGCTACATTTTCAATCTGTTTGAATTGAGATCCGTATTCATTTCGCATATTTTTCATATCTTTTTCTAAAAGTTGAATCAAATGAGAAGCCGTTACCAGATCTAGACTACTTTTCTGTAAATATGTGGATAAATTGAAAGCCTTGTCTAGTAGCACTTTACTCCAGAATACAAGAACAACTAAGAATTCATAAGTACTGAGTGTTTCCAATATACCCTTTGCTTCAGCGAGCTGCTTAGGAGTACAGTTTTTTATCTCACCATCCAGAATTCTTTGTAGAGCAACTACTAGTGCTGATAAATTCTGCAAGACCTCCTCTACTGCAGACTTTCCGGACGCCCATCTAGTATCACAAAGTTTCTTTAGAGTCGGCGCGAAAGATTTGATCCGACTGCGTTGTTCTTCTTTTAGTACTGAAAGACGAGGTGAACCGCCAATCAGAGAGGAGGTTATGACATCACCGTTTGTCTTGGTTCCCCAGATGCCAGTGGCCAACAACGCATCACAGGAGATTGAGCAGACAGCTCGAAACACTGGGAGGTTGGTCAAATAAAGTAATGATTTCAGAAAGTTCTTCCGGGGCCATGCGACAAAAAAAACCCAATAAGAAATAATGAGATTCGACTTTTATCCCACAAGTGAACTAAAGAGTTAAAAAATTGTTGAAAAGCACCACTTTTCAAAAATGTGATCCAGCACATTTTTCAAAAGTGGCGCCTTTTCAACAATTTTTTAACTCTTTAGTTCACTTGTGCGATAAAGGTCGCTCCCCTTGCTCCCCCATTAGCTACGCCACTGGTTATCAGGTTCATTCGGGTTCTGGGCTCAGGATCAAGGTTCCCGACAACTAGGGAAATCTCGGAGCATTTCATTGAGGTGGCAATGTAGGGAGCGCACAAACTTCAGTGATCCTGTGTAACTCAGCGTCTTCCACTCAAGAGTCAACAGTTGTACAGGGCCCTAGTGAGACCGCACCTGGAGTACTGTGTGCAGTTTTGGTCTCCAAATTTGAGGAAGGATATTCTTGCTATTGAGGGCGTGCAGCGTAGGTTTACTAGGTTAATTCCCGGAATGGCGGGACTGTCGTATGTTGAAAGACTGGAGCGACTAGGCTTGTATACACTGGAATTTAGAAGGATGCGAGGAGATCTTATCGAAACCTATAAGATTATTAAGGGGTTGGACATGTTAGAGGCAGGAAACATGTTCCCAATGTAGGGGGAGTCCAGAACAAGGGGCCACAGTTTAAGAATAAGGGGTAGGCCATTTAGAACTGAGATGAGGAAAAACTTTTTCAGTCAGAGAGTTGTGAATCTGTGGAATTCTCTGCCTCAGAAGGCAGTGGAGGTCAATTCTCTGAATGCATTCAAGAGAGAGCTGGATAGAGCTCTTAAGGATAGCGGAGTCAGGGGGTATGGGGAGAAGGCAGGAACGGGGTACTGATTGAGAGTGATCAGCCATGATTGCATTGAATGGCGGTGCTGGCTTGAAGGGCTGAATGGCCTACTCCGGCACCTATTGTCTATTGTCTATTGTCTATTGAATGGCGGTGCTGGCTCGAAGGGCCGAATGGCCTCCTCCTGCACCTATTGTCTGTTGTCTATAAGAGTCAAGACTGTTTTCAGATAGCTCCTCTGTCCCTCCCTTCCCCTCCTCCTTCCCAGATCTCCCTCTATCTTCCTGTCTCCACCTATATCCTTCCTTTGTCCCACCCCCGACATCAGTCTGAAGAAGGGTCTCGACCCGAAACGTCACCCATTCCTTCTCTCCTGAGATGCTGCCTGACCTGCTGAGTTACTCCGGCATTTTGTGAATAAATCGATTTGTACCAGCATCTGCAGTTATTTTCTTATACTACTGTTTTATTGCCATATGTCCCAGACAGAACAATGACATTTTTACTTGCGGCAGCACAAGAAAACTCCGGGCTGTACAGTGTTACCAACGGAAGGTGCCGTGCAGGCAGCGCTGTCGAGTTGCTGAGAAATCGCGCGCGTTGTGATGCCGATAATCCGCTGGGTAGACTTGCCCTATGGACGATCCTTGATCGGACTTTGCTGGCTTTACCTTACACAAAACGTTATGCGTTTATCATGTATCCCTACGCCGTAAATGGCTCGATTGTAATCTTGTATTGTCTTTCCGCTGACTGGTTAGCGTGCAACAAAAGCTTTTCACTGTACCTCGGTACACGTGACAATAACCTAAACTGAACATCGATGCTGTAGACCCCTGGGGAGATGTTGTCAAGCTGGAAAGGGTGCAGAGAAGATTCCATTCCTTCTCTCCCGAGATGCTGCCTGACCTGCTGAGTTACTCCAGCATTTTGTGAATAAATACCTTCGATTTGTACCAGCATCTGCAGTTATCTTCTTATTTTACAAGGATGTTGCCAGGACTTGAGGGACTGAGCTGTGGGGAGAGGTTAAGGAGGGCAGGGCTTGAAGCACAGGAGGATAAGGGATGATCTTATAAAGGTGGACAAAATCATGAGAGGAATAGATTGGGTAGATGCACAGAGTCCTATGCCCAGAGTAGGGGAATCAAAAACCAGAGGACTTAGGTTTAAGGTGAGGGGGGAAAGTTGTAATAAGAACCTGAGGGGTAACTTTCTCACACAAAGGGAGGTGGGTGTATGGAATGAGCTGCCGGTTCAGAAACATTTGCACAGGTGCATGGATAGGACAGGTTTAGAGGGAAATGGGCCAAACGCAGGCAGGTGGGACTAGTGCAGATGGGGCATGTCGGCCGGTGTGGACAAGTTGGGCCGAAGGGCCTGCTCCCACGCTCAATGACATTCTCCAAGGACTTTGCGATGCTTTTTCAAGCAGGTACAAATTGCTCTCAGAAGCGACTTTGTCAGGGGTGTGACTTTGCCCAAAGTCTCTATCTGGCAATATCAGCGGAACAGCCTGCATTCATTATTGTTGTGAAGAGTCGAGGTCTGCCAGCTTCTTTCAGGGAGTGGGACTGTTCCTCTGTGGAAGCTCTGCTCTTCCATCCTCTTTCCATCACCGGCATTGTTGTGCAAGTACACAAAAACACTTCACAGTTTTTTTCCCACCCGGTTCGGGTGACCTACTTCCTAAACTTCTTGAAGCTCTTCAGCATTGATTCAGTCCTGATTCTTGTTCTCGGACGGAAAGGATAAACTAAAATAGTTTCTCCAAGATGATTGCGAATCATAGAACACAGAACAGCACAGGGCAAGGACAGGCCCTTCGGCCCACAATACCCGTGGTGAACCATGGTGCCAAGACAAACGGGCGGCACGGTGGCGCAGCGGTAGAGTTGCTGCCTTACAGCGAATGCAGCGCCGGAAATTCAGGTTCGATCCTGACTACGGGCGCCGTCTGTACGGAGTTTGTACGTTCTCCCCGTGACCTGCGTGGGTTTTTGTCCGAGATCTTCGGTTTCCTCCCACACTCCAAAGACGTGCAGGTATGTAGGTTAATTGACTGGGCAAATGTAAAAATTGTCCCTAGTGGGTATAGGATAGTGTTAATGTGCGGGGATCGCTGGGCGGCGCGGACCCGGTGGGCTGAAGGGCCTGTTTCCGCGCTGTATCTCTAAATCTAAAAATCTAAAATCTGCCTACATATAATCTATATTCCTCTATTCGCCACATATCCATCTGCCCGACCAAAAATCTCTTCAATGCCACCTTTGTATCTGCTTCAACCACCACCCCCAGTAGTTTGTTCCAGGCACTCACCTGTAGGGCTAAGTGTTCCGCACCCCCCCACCCAACCCCCCCCCCCCCCCACCACCCCCCCCCCCCCCCCCCCCCCCCACCTCCCCCACCCCTTGAATGGCAACATTTTTCAAAAACTCAAAAACAAAAAATACAAAAAATCCTTCTATTAGATAATTAATGCCTCTGTCCTCTGGTCGTCGGCCTCTTCAATGAGAAATGGTCTTATCCTATTCACCATCACTCGACCCCTCCTAAATTTACACACCTTAATTCAATGTCCTTTCAGTCTCCTGTGACTGGATGTTGATTGCAGCCTTTTGGAATCTCCCTCCTCACAGCATCACTCTCCATTCCCAGCAATGCCCTTGTAATTCTCCTCAGCCCCCTCTCATAGAACAAAATAGATGCAGAAGCAGGCCATTCGGCCCATCGAGCCAGCACCGCTCTCCTGCCACGTTGCATCCTTCCTGGAGCTGGGGTGACCAGAATGGGCGGCATGGCGGCGCAGCGGTAGACCGACTGCCTCACAGCGCCAGAGACCCCGGGTTCGATCCTGACTACGGGTGCTGTCCGTACGGAGTTTGTACGTTCCCCCCGTGACCTGCGTGGGTTTTCTCCGGGTGCTCCGGTTGCCTCCCCCACTCCAAAGACGTACAGGTGTCTAGGTTAATTGGCTTGGCGTAAATGTAAAATGGTCGCTAGTGTGTGTGTGTAGGGTGGTGTTGGTGTGCAGGGATCGCTGGTCGGCGCGGACTCGGTGGGCCGAAGGGCCTGTCTCCGTGCGGTATCTCTAAACTAAACTGAACTAAACTAAAGTGTACACCGTGTCCGTGCCTGGACTTCACTGGTGATTTTAATGCTCATTTTAAATCAGGTTTCATCCAATTCTTCCTACACCTTTCTCAATGCCACCTCGGACTGTATGTGTTGTCATTACCTTCCCAGCAGTTGGTATATTGCACTGGTTAAGCAGCATTGCTTCACTGAAGGCAAACACTTATCCGCATGATGAGTTGGTATATTCGGATCGCATTTCAAAAGTCATTTTGCATTTTTCTGATAGTTTCCCAATTCATGAACGCACACCAGGAATTCTGTGGCTCCAATCACTTAGAACATAGAAGAGGAGTACAACACAGGAACGGGCCCTTCGGCCAAGCACGGGAGGATGAGGGGGGGATCTTATAGAGGTGTACAAAATCATGAGAGGAAAAGATCAGGTAGACGCCTAGAGTCTCTTGCCCAGAGTAAAGTCATAGAGTCATAGAGTGATACAGTGTGGAAACAGGCCCTTCGACCTAACTTTCCTACACCGGCCAACATGTGACAATAGACAATAAACAATAGACAATAGGTGCAGGAGTAGGCCATTCAGCCCTTCGAGCCAGCACCGCCATTCAATGCGATCATGGCTGATCACTATCAATCAGTACCCCGTTCCTGCCTTCTCCCCATACCCCCTCACTCCGCTATCCTTAAGAGCTCTATCCAGCTCTCTCTTGAAAGCATCCAACGAACTGGCCTCCACTGCCTTCTGAGGCAGAGAATTCCACACCTTCACCACCCTCTGACTGAAAAAGTTCTTCCTCATCTCCGTTCTAAATGGCCTACCCCTTATTCTCAAACTGTGGCCCCTTGTTCTGGACTCCCCCAACATTGGGAACATGTTATCTGCCTCTAATGTGTCCAATCCCCTAATTATCTTATATGTTTCAATAAGATCCCCCCTCATCCTTCTAAATTCCAGTGTATACAAGCCCAATCGCTCCAGCCTTTCAACATACGACAGTCCCGTCATTCCGGGAATTAATCTAGTGAACCTACGCTGCACGCCCTCCATAGCAAGAATGTGTTCCTACACCGGCCAACATGTCCCATCTACACCAGTCCCACCTACCTGCTTTTGGCCCATATCCTTCCAAACCCATCCTGTCCATGTACCTGTCTAACTGTTTATTTAAATATTAGGGCCACCCCTGTCTCAACTACCCCTACTGGCAGCTTGTTCCGTACACCCACCACCTGTTGTGTGAATGGTAGGGGAATCAAGAACCAGAAGACATATATTTAAGGTGAAGGGGGGGAAATATTTAATAAGAACCTGAGGGGTGACTGTTACACACAAAGGGTGGTGGGTGTATGGAACGAGCTGCCGGAGGAGGTTGTTGAGGCAGTCACTATTGCACTGTTTAAGAAACATTTGGACGGGTACATGTTCACAGAAGGCAGTGGAGGTCAATTCACTGGATGTTTTAATAATAATATATACCTTTATTCGTCCCACACTGGGGAAATATACAAGAGAGAGTGAGGTTAAGCTTTTGGGGCTAACGGAATCAAGGGAAATGGGGAAAAAGCAGGAACGGGGTAGTGATTTTGGATGATCAGCCATGATCATATTGAATGGCGGTGCTGGCTCGAAGGGCTGAATGGCCTACTCCTGCACCTATTTTCTATGTTTCTGTGTTTCTATATGGATAGGACAGGTTTAGAGGGGTACTAGACCAAGTGAACCCGTTGGGCCCAAACTTCTCCTGCATTGGTGCAGCACCCTCTCCTCCCCCCCTCCCTACTCCCTGTTCCCTCCCCTCCCCTCTCCCTCCCTCCTCCCTCCCCTCCCTCCCTCCCTCCTCCAACCTCCCTTCCCCTCCCCTCCCCCACAACTCCAACCCCCTCAGCCCCCCTTATCGTTCCACCTCCCTCCCTCCCCCCCTCCCTCCCTCCCCAGGAGATAGATTTAAACTTTAAAATGTGATTAACTTAAAATATAACACCGATTTCATTGAAACTTCTTCCATTAGCACCAAAGGGACGACGGTGAGTAAGGTGGGCCTAAAATCGTCGCGCTATCGTGCACCGTTTTGGCTGTAGTTCAGGAACAAACAAACAAACAAACAAACGGGAGTTTTAGTACATAGATGGGCCAAGTGCAGGCAGGAAGGACAAGTGTAGATGGGACATGTTGGTGGGTGTGGGCAAGTTGGGCAGAAGGGCCTGTTTCCACACGGTATGACTGTGTGACTCAATGACTCCATAGCAGTTCCTATCTCCACCAAAGCTGCTCCCTCGAACGTTTGGATGGGCTGTGATGTGCCAGTAATATCATTCGTGACTGGATGCCGAAAACTCATTAGGTGGATAACTCGCTTCGTTCACAACAGATGTGGCTGGGCAAAGTCTGCCCCAGTGAGACTCTTCAATCTTCAGCAACGTAGGCAGGTAATTAAAACAAAATCTTACACCAAGGCATGTGTTTCAAGGGAGTTAAACTAATGGAAAATTACAATAATATTTGCATCCAGCAGCCAGAGTCTTGAGGCGTTGAGGAATACTTTGATTTTTCTCCACGATGTCTGGAGACCGCCGTTTTCCCGTGGACTAATAGTTTCTTCTTTCAAGGTCTCTCTTCAAGTGCCACGTTGTTGGCCAAACAGAACTAATATGTTTTGAGATGAACCGTTCCCATCGGTTCAACCTGTGAACAGTGAGAGGCCGGGATAGAGTGGATGTGAAGAGGACGTCTCCACTCGTTGGAGAGTCGGGGACCAGAGGCCACAGCCTCAGAATCAAAGGACGTTCCTGTAGAAATGAGATGAGGAGGAATTTCTTTAGTCAGAGGGTGGTGAATCTGTGGGATCCATTGCCACCGACGGCTGTGGAGGCCAAGTCAATGGATATTTCTAAGACGGAGATTGACAGATTCTCGATTAGCAAGGGCGTCAGGGATTATGGGGTGAACACAGGTGAATGGGGTGCGGAATTTAGTGCGCTGAATTTATGTCTCTCCTGCATCAAGTACCTATGTTGATACAGGAGTTTGTTTCAGACTATGTTTCAGTCTGAAGAAGGGTCTCGACCCGAAACTCCTTCTGCAGTTGCACAGGGCCCTAGTGAGACCGCACCTGGAGTACAGTGTGCAGTTTTGGTCTCCAAATTTGAGGAAGGATATTCTTGCTATTGAGGGCGTGCAGCGTAAATTTACTAGGTTAATTCCCGGAATGGCGGGACTATCATATGTTGAAAGACTGGAGCGACTAGGCTTGTATACACTGGAATTTAGAAGGATGAGAGGAGATCTTATCGAAGCGTATAAGATTATTAAGGGATTGGACACGTTAGAGGCAGGAAACATGTTCTCAATGTTGGGGGAGTCCAGAACAAGGGGCCACAGTTTAAGAATAAGGGGTAGGCCATTTAGAACGGAGATGAGGAAAAACTTTTTCAGTCAGAGAGTTGTGAATCTGTGGAATTCTCTGCCTCAGAAGGCAGTGGAGGCCAATTCTCTGAATGCATTCAAGAGAGAGCTGGATAGAGCTCTTAAGGATAGCGGAGTCAGGGGGTATGGGGAGAAGGCAGGAACAAGGTACTGATTGAGAATGATCAGCCATGATCACATTGAATGGTGGTGCTGGCTCGAAGGGCCGAATGGCCTCCTCCTGCACCTATTGTTTATTGTCTATTGTCTATTGAAACGTCACCCACTCCTTCTCTCCAGAGATGCTGCCGGTCCCGCTGAGCTACTCCAGCTTTTTGTGTCTATCTTCGGTTTAAACCAGCACCTGCAGTTCCTGCCTACACCTATGTTTTACTGTTCTGCTACTGTGAACCAACTCCGCTATTAGGATGTAATAACCAAGAACTGCCGATGCTGGTTTATACCAAAGAAAGAAAACAAAATGCTGGACTTAACTCAACGGGTCAGGCAGCATCTCAGGAGAGCATGAATCGGTGATGATTCGGATAGGTAGCGCCAAGCTCTGAAGAAGGGTCCCGTCACGCAACGTCACCTATCCATGTTCTCCAGAGATGCTGCCTGGGCCGCTAAGGCATTGTGTCTTTCTTTCCTGCAAATAAAATACTTTGCAGGATAGCTTTATGTGGAGCTCCGAGTTAGCCTGTCCCGAAACGGGGGGTCAAAGTTTACGAATAAGGGGTAGGCCATTTTGAACTGAGTTGAGGAGGAAAAGCTTTTTCACCCAGAGAGTTGTGCATCTGTGGAATTCTCTGTCACAGAAGACAGCGGAGGACAATTCACTGGATGTTTTCAAGAGAGAGTTAGATTTAGCCATTCGGGCTTAAGGAATCAAGGGATATGGAGAAAAAGCAGGAACGGATTTCAGATGATCAGCCGTGTTCTTATTGAATGGCGGTGCTGGCTCGAAGGGCCGAATCGCCTACTTTTCGATGCTTTGATGTTTCGGCCACTGTCTTCCAACTCGAGAATATTATTGAGTTTGCGAGACATCTCCATGGTGGATGTGAAAGAATCAACATCTTTTTGTTATTCCAAGCTGCAGGGGAAGCTTGTTTCTGCTGCAGGCCCCATTCCTTTTCCCCACTGCGTACATTTTGTAGTAGACCAACTCTGCTATGCACACATTTACTTTCTCTCTTTTCGTAGCTTTATGTTAATAATCATTTTGGGGGCATATTTAAGAATGTGCACAGCTGCGTCACAGTCAGAAGAGGCTTTCCCTTGCACTAAACCTTATTCCCTTTACCCCATGTATCTGTACACTGCGGACGGCTCGATAGGAATCGTGTACAGTCTATCCGCTGACCGGATAGCACGCATTCATAGCAAGAGGATTTGAGTATAGGAGCAGGGAGGTTCTACTGCAGTTGTACAGAGCATTGGTGAGACCACACCTGGAGTATTGTGTGCAGTTTTGGTCTCCTAATCTGAGGAAAACATTCTAGCCTTAGAGGGAGTACAGAGAATGTTCACCAGATTGATCCCTGGGATGGCAGGACTTTCATATGAAGAAAGACTGGATAGACTGGGCTTATACTCGCTGGAATTTAGAAGACTGAGGGGGATCTTATAGAAACATATAAAATTCTTAAGGGGTTGGAGAGGCTAGATGCGGGAAGATTGTTCCCGATGTTGGGGAAGTCCAGAACAAGGGGTCACAGCTTACGGATAAGGGGGAAGTCTTTTAGGACCGGGATGAGAAAACATTTCTTCACACAAAGAGTGGTGAGTCTGTGGAATTCTCAGCCACAGAAGGTAGTTGAGGCCAGTTCATTGGCTATATTTAAGAGGGAGTTAGATGTGGCCCTTGTGGCTAAAGGGATCAGGGGGTATGGAGAGAAGGCAGGTACAGGTTACTGAGCTGGATGATCAGCCATGATCATATTGAATGGCGGTGCAGGCTCGAAGGGTCGAATGGCCTACTCCTGCACCTATTTTCTACGTTTTCTATGTCTATGCAACAAAAAAAGCTTTTCACTGTACCTCGGTACACGTGACAATAAACTTAACTAAACTCTCCCTATATCCTGTGTAAAATGGACCTACCTTATTTACGATGGGGAGAATAAACAGACAGGACCCTACTCTGCCAATTTTTGCTGGCAGGCATGGAATCCCCATGGAGTCCACCACGTTAGAGGGCGGTGAATCTGTGAAATTCTTTGCCACAGAAGGCTGTGGAGGCCAAGTCAGTGGATATTTCTTGATAGATAGATTCTTGATTAGTGCAGGTGTCAGAGGTTATGGGGAGAGGGCAGGAGAATGGGGTTAGGAGGGGAGAGATAGATCAGCCATGATTGAATGGCAGAGTAGACTTGATGGGCCAAATGGCCTAATTCTACTCCTATTCCTTATGACCTTAGAAGACTTCCTCTGCGGGCATGGTGCTGATTTACTTTCCTCCTTGATTCCAGTTACATTTTTAAACTTCAATCCTTATCGGCAATTGTGCACCTTGAGTTTGAGGTTGAGTTTAGTTTATTGTCACGTGTACTACGGGTACAGTGTAAGCTTTTGTTGCGTGCTAACCAGTCAGCGGAAAAACTACCCATGATTGCAATCGAGCCATTAACATTTACATTCAGTTTAGTTCAGTTTAGTTCAGAGATACAGTTCAGCTCAGTTCAGTTTAGCTTATTGTCACGTGTACCGGTGTACAGTGTAAAGCGTTTTGTTGCGTGCTTAACGGTCAGCGGAAAGACTATACCTGATTACAATAGAGCCATTTACAGAATGCGTCCTGGGGGCTGAGTTGGATTCATGAGGGGGTGGGCTCGGAGGGGAGGATGCCCCTCAAACTGCAGAGCATCCTGGACAATACAGCTCACCCCCTCCACGACACACTGGTCAAC
The DNA here is from genome assembly GCF_053455715.1 of Rhinoraja longicauda. Classification (NCBI taxonomy): domain Eukaryota; kingdom Metazoa; phylum Chordata; class Chondrichthyes; order Rajiformes; family Arhynchobatidae; genus Rhinoraja; species Rhinoraja longicauda. The sequence goes on from NC_135962.1 coordinate 53,795,196, forward strand.
CTGAGGAGTACCTTCAGCAGCAGACTGGTCCCACCAAGATGTAGTACAGAATGCCACAAAAGATCCTTCTTCCCTGTGGCTATCAAACTGTACAACTCCTCCCCCTCTTGTCATGAGGTAGACTGGCTCCCCCTCCTCCCTGCCCCTCCCCCTGCCCCTCCCCCGGCCCCTCCCCCTGCCCCTCCCCCCTGCCCCTCCCCCTCCCCCCACCACCTTTGCACATCTCAAATCCTGGACTTTTCCACTCAATAATTTAATCTCACGTTTGTGCAATATTACATATGTGCTGTGCAATATCTGCTCACTTAAATTTCATTATTATTTCATTATTATTATTATTACAATGCACATGACACTTTCAATGCCTTGTATCTTTTGACCGGTGGCAGACCAATTTCCCTCTGGGATAAATACAATGGCATCGTATCGTGATAAAGGGAATATATCGTGAATAATGTTTAGTGCACGTAAAATCCAATCAAGGATAGAGATGGTCCGAGAGCTTTTTCAATGAGGTGGAATGGAGTTCAGGACTGCTCTCTAGTTGTAGGTAAAATGATTCCGTTGCCTGATAACAGCACCTTGGCTAGCGCTGGTGTTCTGACAGACTGCAGTGTCTGCATTCATAGGATGTGGACTTCATCGGCTGAGCCAGCATTTAATTGCCCAGGAAAGACACCGACCAAGTGCTGGAGTAACTCAGTGGGTCGGGCAATAATGTCAGGCAATTATGGGGAGAGGGCAGGAACGGGGTACTGATTGTGAATGATCAGCCATGATACACTGGAATTTAGAAGGATGAGAGGAGATCTTATCGAAACATATAAGATTATTAAGGGGTTGGACAAGTTAGAGGCAGGAAACATGTTCCCAATGTTGGGGGAGTCCAGAACAAGGGGCCACAGTTTAAGAATAAGGGGTAGGCCATTTAGAACTGAGATGAGGAAAAACTTTTTCAGTCAGAGAGTTGTGAATCTGTGGAATTCTCTGCCTCAGAGGCAGTGGAGGCCAATTCTCTGAATGCATTCAAGAGAGAGCTAGATAGAGCTCTTAAGGATAGCGGAGTCAGGGGGTATGGGGAGAAGGCAGGAACGGGGTACTGATTGAGAATGATCAGCCATGACCACATTGAATGGCGGTGCTGGCTCGAAGGGCCGAATGACCTACTCCTGCACCTATTGTCTATTGTCTATTGCATCTGCAGAGAACATGGATAGGTGACATTTTGGGTCGGGACCCTTTAATTGCCCAAATACACTCACACAACACAGCGTCTTTAAACAAGCCTACTTCTTTTATTCAGCCATTCACCGCACTGAACACCTACTGTTGGTGCTACATTTGATGGCATGACTACATTGCCTGACTACTTTACAGAACTACATACAAGTGCAATGCTGGAGTAACTCAGCGGGACAGGCAGCGTCTCTGGAAAGAAGGAACGGGTGACGTTTCGGGTCGAGACCCTTCTTCAGACTGAGAGTCAGGGGAGAGGGAGACATAGCGATATGGAAGGGTAAGGTGTGAAAACACAGATCAAAGGGGACCCCGGTGGTCTAGGAAATGTAGAATGGTTCATTGTTGGCTGAAGGGAAGGTGACAATGCATACAATCAGTAGTTGGAGAACGAGGATGTGGGAGAGGAACGACAGAGAGAGAGGGAAATGAAGGGTTGCTTGAAGTTAGAGAAATCGTTAGGTTATAACCTGCCGAAGCGAAATACCAGGTTGTGTTCCTCCAGCATTTTGTGTCGTCTGTCCCGCTGAGTTACTCCAGAATTTAGTGTCTGTGTGCAGGAAGGAACTGCAGATGCTGGTTTAAACCGAAGACAGACACAAAATGCTGGAGTAACTCAGCGGGTCAAACAACTTCTCCGGAGAAAAGGAATAGGCGATGTATCGGGTCGGGACTCTTCTTCTGACTGAGAGTCGGGGGGAGAGGGAAACGAGAGATATAGACGGGTGATACAGAGAGGAATAGAACAAATGAATGGAAGATATGCAATAAAGGTAACGATGGCAAAGGAAGCGGTCCATTGTTAGCTGTGTGCTAGGTGAAAACCAGTTACAGGCAATGGGACTCAACAAGACGGCTGTGAAGGGTTGGTCGGCTGAGGTGAAGGTGACAAGGAGGCGTACAATTTAGTAAAATTAATCAGGAGGACAGTGAAACTAGTCAGGGAACTAAGGTCAAGTCAAGTCAAGTCAAGTCAATTTTATTTGTATAGCACATTTAAAAACAACCCACGTTGACCAAAGTGACATTTTGAGCACCGCTAGTTGAAGATGTCACATGGCTGTTTATTAACCGCACAACGAGGAAGAGTATTGAATAGCACTTCGAGCAGCAGGACTCCCCATACAACACAGGAATCCATTTCATTCGCTGGACTCTCTTTATTTGTACAAACCGGGTAATTGTTTATTTGGCCCAAGAAGGGGGTTTGGAGTCAACTGCAATATATTACAATATGCAATGTGCTGATACCACAATTATCGTGATCATTGTTAGACACAGTTACACTTTGTGGCAGATGGCATGAAATCCATTAACAATCTGAATCAATTACACTGTAATGGACCTGGCTGTTATTGTAGCAGAGTAAATGAACCTGCTTAGGTAAAGTTTAGCTGCAAGAATTTTAATTTCTTCTCAAGCTTCTCCATCATGTTTCTATACTGCTGCCGACAGATTGCATGCGCTGGCTGTTTTACGGGGGGGGTGGGGGAGATTGAGGCTGCAACAAAACGGCTCCAGTCAAACCCACCAATAGTGTCTTGGTTGATCGTGACAAAGGCAACCTTCCCTCGATTTTACTCAACTTGTCCGAAAACATTAACCTGGTTGATATCTCTAGCTTCCCAGGTAATCCTTGCACCCTCTCTCTCCGTCCCTCCCCCATCCATCCTTGTTCTCCACCTGGTCTCACTGTCCTCCTGATCACATGCCTCGTTGTCACCTCCCCCCTGAGCTAACAATGAACCGTTCTACATTTCCTTCAACACCGTCCCCTTTGATCTGTGTTTTCACACCTTACCCTTCCTTATCTCCAGTCTCCCTCTCCCCTGACTCTCAGTCTGAAGAAGGGTCTCGACCCACAAATGTCACCCACTCATAAGGTCATAAGTCATAAGTGATAGGAACAGAATTAGGCCATTCCGCCCATCAAGTCTATTCTGCCATTCAATCATGGCTGATCTATCTATCCCTTCTAACCCCATTCTCCTGCCTTCTCCCCATAACCCCCTGACAATCGTATTAATCAAGAATCTATCTATCTTGTCCCTTCCCCACCCTAGTCGTCCTGCTAGTTTCACTGTCTGTATCCACTCCTTATCACCTTCTCCACAGCCAACAATGGACCATTGTGGGCTCCACCTTGATCATCGTTGCTGGCTTTGATTTGTTCTGTTCATACCTTTCATTCATTTGTTATTTGTACTTTTTCATAACTCTGATTTCCCTCTCCCCTCACTCTCACTCTGAGGGAGGGTCTCGACCCGAAACGTCGCCCATTCCTTTTCTCCGGAGATGCTGCCTGCCCCACTGAGTTACTCCAGCATTTTGAACTGAATTCTCTGCCTCCACTGCCTCCTGAGGCAGAGAATTCCACAGATTCACAACTCTCTGACTGAAAAGGTTTTTCCTCATCTCAGTTCTAAATGGCCTACCCCTTATTCTTTCCTGTAAACATGGCGCCCAGATCTGAACACAATATTCTAAATGTGGCCTCACCAACGTTTTATACAACTGCAACATGACCACCCAACTTCTGTACTCAATACTCTGACTGATGAAGGCCAAAGTGCTGAAAGCCTTTTTGACCACCCTATCTACCTGTGGCGCCACTTTCATAAGCTCATGAAGTCATAAGGAATAGGTGTAGAATTAGGCCATTCAGCCCACCAAGTCTACTCTGCCATTTAATCATGGTTGATCTATCTCTCCCTCCTCACCCCATTCTCCTGCCTTCTCCCCCTAACCTCCGACACCTGTACTTTCAAGGAACTGTGTACCTGCACCCCTAGAAACCTGTGCTCTATATCACTCCTGAGAGCCCAATACTTGGGCAGCACAGTGGTGTAGAGGTAGAGTATTGCCATACAGCGTCAGAGACCTGGGTTCGATCCTGACTACAGGTGCTGTCTGAACGGAGTTTGCACGTCCTCTTTCTCTGAGATCTTTGGTTTCCTCCCACACTCCAAAGACGCGCAGGTTTGCAGGCTGGGTGTAAATGTTAAATTGTCCCGAGTGTGAACAGGAATAGTGTTGATATGCGGGGATCGCTGGTCGGCGCGGACACGGTGGGCCGAAGGGCCTGTTTCCGTGCTGTATCCCGAAATTAAACTAAACTAGTAGTTCAGAGACTCCACGTGAATAGACGAGGGGGAGGGAGAGAGGGAGAGAGAGAGGGAGAGAGAGAGGGAGAGAGAGAGAGAGAGAGAGAGAGAGATGTGTTTTGAAGAGTTCGTCCCTGTGATTTCACTTGGTGAGAATGCTGAAAGATAACTAAATGTGCTTTATGTCTGTTTTTATGATATTCTTTTAAGATTTAATGACCTCTGTATCGATGTACTTTTAAGCGTTTAGGTACGTTTGCCCAAAACTCTTGAATTCTACAACAGAGCCAGGGGTTTTACAGTGAAATCAATGAGAAACACTCTGTGAGCTTGTGAGTTTTCACTTAACGCAACATTTTCCCGGAATGTCACGCCTCGTAAACCGAGGAGTAGCTGTCGTTAATGGTTCAGATGTTTATTGCGCGTGGACAGGTGCCCACCCTGGGCAAGACTGCATTCACCCTGAACTAAACGTTGTAGACGCAGCCCAGCCCATCACACAAACCAACCTGAAGAAGGGTCTCGACCCGAAACGACACCCATTCCTTTTTATCCAGAGATGCTGCCTGTCCCGCTGAGTTACTCCAGCGATTTGTGTCTCCCTTCCATTGACTCCATTTACACTTCACGCTGCCTCGGCAAGGCCAGCAGCATAATCTAGGACGAGTCGCGCCCCGGCCACTCCCTCTTCTCCCCTCTCCCTTATCACGTATCATGGGGCGGCACAGTGGCGCAGCGGTAGAGTTGCTGCCTTTCAGCGCTTGCAGCGCCAGAAACCCGGGTTCGACCCTAACTATGGGTGCTGTCTGTAGAGTTTGTACGTTCCCTCCCACACTCCAAAGACCTACAGGTAAGTCAAGTCAAGTCAAATTTATTTGTCACATACACATACTCGATGTGCAGTGAAATGAAAGTGGCAATGCCTGCGGGTTGTGCACAAAAATAATTACAGTTACAGCATATAAATAAAGTTAATAAGTTACTAAACATAGCACAAAAAGTGTCGACAAAAATTTAGTCTCTGGGGTTATCAAAGTTGACAGTCCTGATGGCCTGTGGGAAGAAGCTCCGTCTCATCCTCTCCGTTTTCACAGCGTGACAGCGGAGGCGTTTGCCTGACCGTAGCATCTGGAACAGTCCGTTGCTGGGGTGGCAGGGGTCCCTCATGATCTTGCTTGCTCTGGATCTGCACCTCCTGATGTATAGGTCCTGCAGGGGGACGAGTGTAGTTCCCATGGTGCGTTCTGCCGAACGCACTATTCTCTGCAGGGCCATCCTGTCCTGGGCAGAGCTGTTCCCAAACCAGACTGTAATGTTGCCGGACAGGATGCTCTCTACAGCCCCAGAGTAGAAGCAATGGAGGATCCTCAGCGACACTCTGAATTTCCTCAGTTGTCTAAGGTGGTAAAGGCGCTGCTTAGCCTTACCCACCAGTGCGGCAATGTGCGTTGCCCACGTCAGATCCTCTGAGATGCGGACTCCCAAGTATTTGAAATTGCTCACCCTATCCACAATAGACCCATTTATCTCCAGTGGCGTGTAGGTCCTTGGATGTTTAGCCCTTCTGAAGTCCACAATCAGCTCCTTTGTTTTAGTGACAGGTATGTAGGTTAATTGATTGGTATGTGTAAATTGTCCCCAGTGCGTGTGGGATAGTGTTAGTGTGGGTATCACTCATCATGTATCTACACACTGTATGTGGCTCGATTGTAATCATTTATTATTTTTTCCGCTGATTGGCTAGCACGCGACCAAAGCTTTTCACTGCACCTCGGTACATGTGGTAATAGCAGACCAGTCTGAACATTGGGGCCTGTGTGTGTTTGGCATCGCCAGTAACAACGTGCTTTCTTCATTTGCAGACCAGCAAGGCCATTGCGAAAGGAGACTACCAGCGGGCCACCTCGGCATCGCGAAGGGCCCTCTTCCTGGCGGCCCTCTCCATCACCATCGGCACCGGCATTTACGTTGGGGTGATCGTGGCTCTCATTGCGTACCTGTCCAAGCCGGGCCACGTATAGTGCGGAACCGCCGACCGCTCAGCGTGACGGTCCTCGAGAGACACTTCTTCACCCGTTTGATTACCCAATCTCCACCGCCCCTGTCCATTGAAGTAAATTGTGTGTGTTATCCATTGTCTGGCCATTCTGGGAGTGCGGTACGGACGATGGGAGGTTTCCCCACGGGCTTGCTCTCACAACTCCGCGCGCGGGGGGGGGGGGGGAGCTTTAAGTGGACAGAAGGGGAGCCAGAGAGTCCACCGGCTTCACATTGACCCCTTGACTGGGAGCAGCCATGGGAGCCTCCCTGGCGGAGGAGGGACACTTGACCGTGGGAGAGAGACCTTTCCTCCCGGTTAATCCACCACTAGGGGGCGGTGATGCTGGTGTGTGATGGCCTCGCCTTGTCCCGCTCCACTGATAGCCTGAAGGGGGGAAAAGGGAGGAAGGGGAGATGCCTACATGGGAATACATTGTGGAGGATGTGGTGAGCTGGGGGTTACAACTCTGTACAAATATAATTAAACCGGTCCAGGGCAAGAGTGAGCAAGCCAATGATATGCAAATAGCCTGTTCGCTGTTGCTAAGCAAGCTTTGCCCTGGGTCACAGTCTCCCAGCAAGCCAATTGTGCCATAATTAGCTGCTCAATGTTAATGTAGCTGAGTCACAAAGGCTACCTCGTTTGATCAAGCCAGGTCCATTTTATTGAACGCTGTTCAAATTAAAAGGGCCCGCGTTCCCCCGTAAACCTACAATCAGCATGTTTTATTTCGGGAGAGTTAAGGACCTTCTGAAAATTAAATGTGACTTTTGTGATAAATTTGTTAAAAATTGATTTAATGTCCAACTAATATCACTTTCCCAGTCCAGATCAGTCCAGGTGTCAGATACGCAGATGTGACTAGCTAAAATACAACAACAAAAAGTGACCTTCTTGGTCCAACTACTGACGAATATTTTTTTTTAACCATTCACTTCCTACTTGGCATTTTCATTACGATAGACACAAAGTGTTGGATTAACTCGGCGGGTCAGGCAGCCTCTCTGGAGACAAGGAATGGGTGCCGTTTCGGGCCGAGCCCCTTTCATCAGACTGAGAGTCAGGGGAGAGGGAAACGAGAGATATAGACGGTGATATCAAGAGATAAAGAACAAATGATTGAAAGAAATGCAACAAAAAAAAATCAACAATGATCAAGGAAAGGTGGAGCCCACAATGGACCATTGTTGACTGTGGGTTAGGTGATAACGAGGTTATACAGACAGTGAAACTCAACAGGCCGACAGTGAAAGATCCTGGCATTTGCAATGAGCTGGTTCACGCTTGAATTAATGTGACTATCTCCCCTCCCCCTTACAATCATGCATGTTCTCTGATATGTGAAGGAAAGAACTGCAGATGCTGGTTTAAACCAAAGATAGACACAAAATGCTGGAGTAACTCAGCGGGACAGGCAGCATCTCTGGAGAGAAGGAACGGGTGACGTTTCAGGTCGAGTCGTTTTGGGTCTGAAGAAGGGTCTCGACCCGAAGCATCATCCTTTCCTTCTCTCCAGAGATGCAGCCTGCCCCGCTGAGTTACTCCAGCTTTGTGTGTCTATCTTACCTGAGTAACTGGCCCCTCCGAAATTAGAAGCTTCGTTTCATTTTAAGTTTTCCCCTAATTTTCTGGATTCAAGAAAGAGATGTTTGTCCAACAGGCTGATTATTGCCACCTATAATAGTTTGGTGATGGTTCAGCAAAATGCCAACAGGCAGAAGAAGCCAGGACACCGACAGGGAGTTTAGTTTAGAGATACAGCATGGAAACAGGCCCTTCGGCCCACCGAGTCCATGCCGACTATCGATCACCTGTTCATACTAGTTCTATGTTATCCAACTTTCTAGTTCTAGTGGGATAACATACTAGTTCTAGTTCTATGTTATCCCACTTTCACATGCCCTCCTTAAACACGAGGGGCAATTTACATAGGCACGGGTGGCGCAGCGGCAGAGTTGCTGCCTTACAGCGCCAGAGACCAGGGTTCGATCCCGACTATGGGTGCTCGTGTGTACGGAGTTTGTGCGTTCTCCCCGTGACCTGCGTGGGTTTTCTCCTGATGCTCCGGTCTCCTCCCACACCCAAAAGACATACAGGGTTATAGGTTAATTGGCTTTGGTAAAATTGTAAATTGTCCCAAGTGTGTGTCGGATGGTGTCAGTATGAGGGGACCGCTGGTCGGAGCGCACTCGGTGGGCCGAAGGGCCTGTTTCCACGCTGTATCTCTAAACTAAACTAAACTAAACAAAACCAATAAGCCCACGTGGTTTCGGCACATGGGAGGAAACTGGTGCACCCGAAAGAAACCCATGTGATCACAGGAAGAACGTGCAAACTCCACACAAACAGCACCTGTGGTCAGGATGGAACCCAGGTCTCTGGTGCTGGGAGGCAGAAGCTTTACCAGCTGCCCAAAGACCAAGGACTGCCTTCCTTCCTTACCCTCCTGGGATAAATAAACTTCTATCGTATCGTATCGTAAATGTTTAAATGGGCTTGAAAGTCACATCCGTATTTAATTCCAACAACAAAATGCTGAGCAGAGACACATTGTACCCCTTGGTTCTGGCAAGTGATAAATGTATTTATTCACAAAATGCTGGAGTAACTCAGCAGGTCAGGCAGCATCTCGGGAGAGAAGGAATGGGTGACGTTTCGGGTCGAGACCCTTCTTCAGTCTGAAGAAGGGTCTCGACCCGAAACGTCACCCATTCCTTCTCTCCCGAGATGCTGCCTGACATGCTGAGTTACTCCAGCATTTTGTGAATAAATCGATTTGTACCAGCATCTGCAGTTATTTTCTTATACTAAGTGATAAATTTATCCCAACACAAGGAACTACAAGCCAGTGACAAGTTTAGTGCAAATGAAAAGCTTCTGTGATGGGACTACACAGAAATAATTTATTTACTGTTGTCTAAATTAGGAACTGGGATAATGTTGATAGCACACTTAACCAAATGGCAAATTCTTGTCTATTGAGATTAACAACAACGTGAGCCCTTAATTGTCAGAGATTATATAAAGTGAATAAATCTCCCGCTGCCTCACATCACACATCATGGCAATATCCTTCTAAACTTGATAACACATGGTTAGTATTGTGTTCCGTTTTGTTTAGCTTAGTTTAGTTTAGTTTGGTTTGGTTTAGTTTAGAGATATATCGTGGAAACAGGCCTTTCTACCCACCGAGTCCGCACCGATCAGCGATCAACCCATTCACTAGTTCTATCCTGCACACTTGGGACAATTGAAAGAGGCCCATTAACCTGTACGTCTTTGGTATGTACGAGGCAACCAGAGCACCCGGAGGAAACCCACGCAGTCACAGGGAGAACGTGCAAACTCCACACAGACAGCAGCCGTAGTCAGGGTTGAACCCGGGTCTCTCCTCAATCCCAGACGCGGTCATGGAATTAAGGCAGGCGAGTGGAGTTAGTGTAGACAGGCACAAGGGCCAGCATGGACCTGATGGACCAAAGGGCCTGTTTTCTCTGCTGTATATTCCTGTTATGCCGTTGCATCAATGGGCTTATAACTGAAGCATCATGAGCCCAGTATCTCGCCATTCCAGCTGAGAAATTTTAACTCAGCACATTAAATAAATTCACAATTGGATTATAATACCAGAAACCAAAAACTGACAGTAAAACTACTGGATCAATGTTAAAAACCATTTGCTTCACTCCTGTACAATGGGGAAGTAGAACTGCCACCCTCTGTCCCCCCCCCCCCCCCCCCCCCCTCCCCCCCCAGCCTTGTCTGCACATGACTTCAGATCCAGGAAGGAACTGCAGATGCTGGTTTACACCGAAGATAGACACAAAATGCTGGAGTAACTCAGTGGGATCGGGCAGCATCTCTGGACAACATCGAGTCAGAGTGATACAGCGGGGAAACAGGCCCTTCGGCCCAACTTTCCCACACCGACCAACATGCCCCACCTACACCCGTCCCATTTGCCTGTGTTTGGCCCATATCCCTCTAAACCTGTCCTATCCATGTCCAAACTTGTCCAAATGTTTTTTAAACATTGCGATAGTACCTGCCTCAACTACCTCCTCTGGCAACTCGCTCCACACACCTACCACCCTTTGTGTGAAAGAGTTACCCATCAGGTTCCTATTTAAATCTTTTCCCCCCTCAACTTAAACCTATGTCCTCTGGTTCTTGACTCCCCTATTCTGGGCAGGAGATTCTGTGCGTCTACCCGATCTATTCCACTCATGATCTTGTGCACCTCTATAAGATTACCCCTTTATTTTCCTGCTCTCCAAGGAATAAAGTCCGAGCTTGCTCAATCTCTCCCTATAGCTCAGGCCCTCGAGTCCTGGCAACATCCTCATACAGTAAATCTTCCCTGCGCCCTTTCCAACTCGATAACATCTTTTCTATATGATGTTGACCAAAACTGAAGAAGGTGTCTCGACTCGAAACATCGTCCATTCCTTCTCTCCAGAGATGCCGCCTGTCCCGCTGAGTTACTCCAGCATTTTGTGCCTATCATTGACCAAAGCTCTTCACTCTGAAATGGCCAGAGCTCCAGGGGAATCTCAGGTGGCCAGTGAATCTTAGCCCGGTGGCTGCTGCGTCCCGAAAGTGGATAAAGCAATGCGGAGAGATATTAACACCAGAGAGGTCTCTGTGAGATCCAGCCCTTAATCACCCATGACTGACGGCCTGCAGATAACATTTAATTACACAGCGGGAACAGACTGCCTGTGATAATATTAGCGGATTCAAAAGTCAGTGTCGTAAACTAATTGTGGGTTTGACGCGTGCAAAGGAAGAAATGCCGTAGATTTTTTAAACTGCAGGATCGCTGATTTGTAACGCACTACCGAACAGACATGATGTTTGTGTATAATAAAGGCCTGTAGGGGCTCGGGGCCTTCTGAGGCAGAGAATTCCTCAGCTTCACAACTCTCTGGGTGAAATAGTTTTTTCTCATCTCTATTCTAAATGGCCTACCCCTTATTCTTAAACTGTGGCCCCTGGTTCTGGACTCCCCCAACAGCGGGAACATGTTTCCTGCCTCTAGCCTGTCCAATCCCTTAATAATCTTATATGTTTCGATAAGATCCCCTCTCATCCTTCTAAATTCCGGAGCTTCCTCCCACATCCCAAAGACGTGCAGGGTTTGTAGGGTCATTGGCTCTCTGTAAATCACCCCCCCGTTGTGCAGGGAGTGGGAAAGTGGGATAACACAGGACTGGTGTGAACGGGTGACCGCTGGTCGGCGCCGACTCGGTGGGCCAAAGGGGATGTTTCCATGCTGTATCTCCAAACTAAAGAGGCTGGTGAATCTGTGGAATTCATTGGCACAGACGGCAGTGGAGGCCAAGTCAGTGGAGATTTCTAAGGCAGAGATAGACAGATTCTTGATCAGTACGGGGTGTCAGAGGTTACGGGGAGAAGGCAGGAGAATGGGGTTGGGAGGGAGAGACAGGTCAGCCACGATTGAATGGCGGAGTAGACTCAATGGGCCAAATGGCCTCACTCTGCTCCTCTCACTTGTGACCTTCTACACTAAACTAATAAACCCCAGCCTTGGGTTCACACTTTGGCTCAGTGGCGGGCTCTATTTCAGCAGCGGACACACTATGAAACTTTGTGAGCAGCAGCAAGGAAGGTTTCTGAGTTCCATTTCTTTCTTGGCAGTGAAGCGTGTTTCAGTTTGTACTTCCCCCCCTCCCTCCCCTGACCCACAGTCTGTTCCTAGTCTGAGCAGCCCGGTGGATGAAGCCACACCTCTCCCAGTCTGTCAGATCAGCCCCTCCCCTTCCGCAGTTGCTGCTCAGAGGCATAACTGTATGATATTGATGAAACATTGTACTTTGTATAATATTTATTAAACATTGTAACATCATTTATAAAACCAATGGTTGTACGGTGTGGAATCTTTGTGTACGCTTGGGGTTCGCAACAATGAGGCGTGTAACTAGTGGCACAGCGGTAGACTTGCTGCCTCACCACGCTAAAGATCCGGCTCGATCCTGACTACGGGTGCTGTCTGTCCGGAGTTCGTACGTTCTCCCCATGACCGCGTGGGCTTTCTCCAGGTGCTCCAGTTTCCTCCCACACTCCAATGACATGCAAGTTAATTGGCTCCTGTAAATTGTCACCAGTGTGCAGGAAAGGGTTAGTGTACCGATCGTAGAGTCTTAGAGTCAGAGAGTCTTACAGCGTGGAAACAGGCCATTCGGCCCAACCTGCCCACATCGGCCAACTTGCCCCTTCTGCACTCGTCCCACCTGGCTGCATTTGGCCCGTATCCCTCCAAACCCGTCCTATCCATGTACCTGAGTAAATGAGCATAAGTGTTCAGCAAAATGATCGCCAAGTCTACGCTTGGTCTTGCCAATATATAGCAGCCCACATCAGGAGCACTGGATGAGCTTTCTGTCAGTGTGGTCTTATCACTGTGGCCTATAACTATGGTCTCAGTACCTATACTATGTTCTATGTATTATTATATTTATATATTACCAGACGGTTATATATAAAATACATAACATTATATAAATATAATCAAATTAATATATAAATATTTTCATATTACTAAAACTCTCATCTGTATCTCTAAACTAAACTTAACTAAACTTAACTAAACTCTAAGCAGTCAGCAGAGGCTTGTGATTTTCAGTCGAGCTGACACACATCAGCCTTTGTTAAGAGCTGGAAGGTCTCAGCCTGTTTAGGGAAGAGATCTGGAGAGCTCTCTTATCTTGCATGAGGGAGCAGGCTAGCTGGGTTATTCCTGGTCCCATTTCTTCCATCTGTGATCTCAAAGCTGCCACTCTAACCTCTTTAAAAGCATGCACTTGCAGTTTAAAGTTATTCACTGCAGTGCTGGGCTGCAGGAGGACTTCCAGACTCAGAGATGTCACTGTGTGGAAAGATAGAAACATAGCAAATAGGCGCAGGAGTAGGCCATTCAGCCCTTTTGAGCCAGCACCGCCATTCAATATGATCATGGCTGATCATCCAAAATCAGTACCCCGTTCCTGCTTTTTCCCCATATCCTTTGATTCCGTTAGCCCTAAGAGCTAAATCTAACTCCCTCTTGAAAACATCCAGTGAATTGGCCTCCACTGCCTTCTGTGGCTGTGAATTCTACAGATTCACAACTGTCCGGGTGAAAACGTTTTTCCTCATCTCAGTCCTAAATGGCCTACCCCTTATTCTTAAACTGTGACCCCCGGTTCTGGACTCCCCCAACATGGGGTTCATTTTTCCTGCATCTAGCCTGTCCAATCCCTTAAGAATGTTATATGTTTCTATATGATCCCCTCTCATCCTTGTAAATTGCAGTGAATTCCAGTTATCTTTAATCATTGTGGGCAAGTTGGGCCGAAGGGCCTGTTTGCATGCTGTACGACTCCACGACTCTATGACTCAAGGACACTGCATGGAACTGTACTGAACGCTGCCCCTTCACCTGTTAAAGTTCTATCCCCGCTATCAAGCAATAAAAACACATTAGTCACCTTAAGTAAGTAACAATACCTTTTTATTCACGCATGTGGGTGTGGGAGAGCAACCCCGATTATGGCTACATAATCGCTGTCCCACACAAAGGCCCGATATAAAGCCCTGCTTATTTATACTGGGGTGGGGAGGAGATTACATAACTCTTTCATCATCAGCCCCTCGTGCTAGGACCAGCTCAGACCAGTTCAGACCTGCTCGGACATGCTCCTCTGCACTTACACCCTTAACCCTTTCAGTTCTGGAACTCTTTCACGCCTACCTGCCTGAAGCGCCAGCCAGGCTCCCACACAAGAGCCTATTTTCCAGGTGAATCCCGCAGGGAAAAGGCTGCCGTCCCAGATGGCACAAGCTGGGGGGACGCTGGGGGGGGGGGATTGCAGAAGCTGCTGTCTGACCGAGGGAGCTGCAGGATAAAGCTGACACAGAGACACTGTGTGAGGGAAGGAACCACAGATGCTGGTTTAAAACCGGTTTGATTAGTACGGGTGTCAGGGGTTACGGGGAGAAGGCTGGAGAATGGGGTCAGGTGGGAGAGATAGATCAGCCATGATTGGTGGGAGAGATAGATCAGCCATGATTGAATGGTGGAATAGACTCGATGGGCCGAATGGCCTAATTCTGCTCCTGTCACTTCTGGAGAACATGGAAAGGCGATGTTTCTGGTCGGGACCCTTCTTCAAAAATGGTGTTCTTCTGTTTAAAAAGGGTCAATAGAGACAGACTTAGACTACCTTCTTCCGTCTTAGGGAGTCTGAAGAACACTCACAGGCATTGTGGGCCGAAGGGCCTCTTCTTGTGCTGTACTCTACTACGTTCTATATTCTATTGCCGGAACAGTCTGGAACATTCCGCCAGCCTGCACAAAGTCTCAATGTGTAAATAGCTTGAATGTGCTGCACTGTGAATAAATACTCTCCCTGTTAGTACATAGTTCTGCATCTCATGGGAAGGACAGGTTTAGAGGGATATGGGCCAAACACGGAGAAGATTTCCCAGGATGTTGCCAGGACTCGAGGGCCTGAGTTATTGGGAGAGGTTGAGCAGGCTCGGACTTTATTCCTTGAAGCGCAGGAGGATGAGAGGTGATCTTATCGACGTGTACAAAAACATGAGAGGAATAGATCGGGGAAACACACAGTCTCTTGCCCAGATTAGTGGAATCGAGAATCAGAAGGCACAGGTTTAAGGTGAAATATGTCATATTTTTACACAAAGGGTGGTGGGTGTATGGAACGAGCTGCCAGAGGAGGTAGTTGAGGCAGGGACAATCGCAACGTTTAAGAAAGATTCAGACAGGTGCATGGATAGGACGGGTTTAGAGGGATATGGGCTAAGTGCGGGCAGGTGTGACTACTGTTGGTTAGTGTGGGCAAGTTGGGCTGAAGGGCCTGTTTCTACGCTGTATGACTCTATGACCCACATTTTGTGCTTCTCACAGCAGCACCTATTTTAAACAATACTCAACAGTGGCTACGATACTTCATTGGTTGGAGTGCGCAGGGATATACTGCAGTCATGAAAAGGGTGGTACGGTGGCGCAGCGGTAGAGCTGCTGCCTTACAGCGCCAGAGACCCGGGTACGATCCTGACTACGGGGTCCTTCTCTGTACGGAGTTTGTACGTTCTCTCCGTGACCTGCGTAGGTTTTCTCCGGGTGCTCCGGTTTCCTCCCACACTCCAAAGTCGTACAGGTTTGTAGGTTAATTGGCTTCTGTGAATCGTAAATTGTAAACTGGCCCCAGTGCGTGTAGGATAGTGTTAGTGTGCGGGGATCGCTGGTCGGCGCGGACTCGGTGGGGCCGAAGGGCCTGTTTCCGCGCTGTGTCTCTAAAACTAAAACCAAAGCCCCGAAAGTCCCACGAGAATTCAGACCTCTCCTTTCCACGCGTGACGTAAAATATGTCCCCATGAACCATGTAAGGGTTTAAAAATAATGACTTCAAAATGGCAGGGATGAGACAGACAGCTGCCGATCTGTTCCGAGTAATTGACTGTGCATCAAAGCCTTTTATAGCAGCGATTTTATGAAGAGGCTGAAACATCTTAGCAGCTGAGGCTATGTGCATTGGGCTTTATTGATTTATTAAATTAGACCAGGAGAGAGTGGCAGTGTTGTGTCCAGAAAGAGAAACACTTCACTCCTGCCTTTCCATCTGATTCAGTGCAAGTACCCTCGTTAAAGGGGGGGGTTTTGTATGGAGAATAATTGGTCGCAAACACTAAAAAGCCAAATCTACCTTGTCAAAAAAATCTTTGCAAGACGTGACCCGCATTTATTGCCCGCCCTCAGGTGATCAGAAGATGGTGATGGGACAACTAGAATCACAAGTCTGGTCATAAGGCCATAAGCAAAGATAATAGAGCAGAGCAAGATAGGCCACTCGACTCTAAAAACCGTAGTATGTCACGGCGCCATTTTAGTAGGCGGAAACGTGCAGAAACATTTTAAAAGAAAAATAACAAAAATCCGTGAATTGATAGATGAGATATATTCTGCATTTTGATGGTGTCATCACACATACTGTTCCCCCAAAACACTGATTACACTGCGGGAGGCGTAGCGAACGGCGGGTTTTGCTTACTAAAATGGCGGACCTTTGCGTACCACATTTCAGTACAGGGGATTTTGACAGAGTGGTTCATCTTGCTCCTCTAGCATCTTTGGGCATAAGTGATAAGAGGAGAATTAGGACATTCGGCCCATCGTCTACTCCGCCACTCCCTCTCAACCCCATTCTCCTGTCTTCTCCACATTACCCTAGGCAACCGTACTAATCAAGAATCTATCTATCTCTGCCTTAAAAATACCCATTGACTTGGCCTCCACAGCCTTCTGTGGTAAAGAACTCCGCATATCAAAGTATCTTGTAAATCAATATCTGAAGAAGAGTCTCGACCCGAAACGTCACCTATTCCTTGTCTCCAGAGATGTTGCCTGACCCACTGACTTTCTCCAGCTTTTTGTGTCTATCAACAGGGCAAAGACCATATCAAGTGCGAACCTCAGATTGGAGATCATTCAGGGCAGCACGGTGGTGCAGCGGTAGAGTTGCTGCCTTACAGCGCCAGGGACCCGGGTTCGATCCTGACTACAGGTGCTGTCTGTACGGAGTTTGTACCTTCTCCCTGTGACCTGCATGGGCTTTCTCCAGGAGCTCCGGTTTCATCCCACACTCCAAAGGCGTACTGGGGTGTAGGTTAATTGGCTTGGTATTATCCCTGGAGTGTGTAGGGCAGTGTTAGCATGCGGGGATCGCTGGTCGGTGCAGACTCGGTGGGCTGAAGGGCCTGTTTCCGCGCTGTATCTCTAAACCAAACCAAAATATCAATTGTGGACTTCAGATTCCAGGAAGGATGTGCTGGTGTTGGAGCGGGTCCAGAGGAGGTTCACAAGAATGATCCCAGGGATGATTGGGTTAATGTAAGAAGAGTGTTTGGTGGCTCTGGGCCTGTACTCGCTGGAGTTTAGACGGGTGAGGAGAGATCTCATTGAAACTTACCAAATAATGAGACACCAAGATAGTGTGGATGTGGTGAGTTGGTTCCAGTAGTGGGAGAGTCCAGGACCTGAGGGCAGAGCCACAGAATAAAAAGATGATCTGGTTTGCACGTTCTCCCAGTGACCGCGTGGGTTTCCTCTGGGTGCTCCGGTCTCCTCCCACACCCCAAAGACGTGCATGTTTGTAGGTTAATTGGCCTCTGTAAATTGCCCCTGGTGTGTTGGGAGTGGACGAGAAAGTGAGATAACATGGAACAAGTGAAAACAGATGATCAACAGTCAGTGTTGACCCGATGGATGGGCCAATGGGCCTGTTTCCATCTTTCAGCTAATTAACCTACCAACCTGTGGATTTTTCGGATGTGTGAGGAAACCGGAGCGCCCAGAGGAAACCCACGTTTAGTTTTGTTTAGTTTAGTTTAGTTTAGTTTAGAGATACATTGCAGAAACAGGCCCTTCGGCCCATCGACTCCGTGCTGACCAGCGATCCCCGCACGCTAGTACTATCCTACACACTAGAGACAATTTACAATTGTACCAAAGCCAATTAACCTATAAACCTGCACGTCTTTGGAATGTGGGAGGAAACCAGAGCTCCCGGAGAAAACCCACGCAGGTCATGGGTTCGGACAGCATCCGTAGTCAGGATCGAACCCGGCTCTCTGGCGCTGTAAGGCAGCAACTCCACCTCTGCGCCACCGTGCTGCCATGATGAATGTGGGAATGCTGGTTAGAGTGAGACGAGGGATTGATGATACACTTCCAGAAACAGATAGATGGGAACTCCATGCAGGCAGCAGCTGAGGTCAGGATCGAACCCGGGTCACCGGGACAGGGAGGCAGCAGCTCTACCTGCCGCGCCGGCGTACCGCACGTGTTGTTGAACCTGTTGGCCACCAGCCTCCAGCTAGTGAAGAGGGCAGAGCTAGGAGCAGATATGGGGGGATCGCTGGCTGTCCAATCACCACCAGGGTAGCCCAGTGGTAGAGGTGCTGCCTTACAGCACTTACAGCGCCAGAGACCCGGGTTCGATCCTGACTACAGGATTATTGTGTAGGAAGCAACTTGCCCATCTGTACGGAGTTTGTACGTTCTCCCCGTGACCTGCGTGGGTTTTCTCCGAGATCTTCGGTTTCCTCCCACACTCCAAAGATGTACAGGTTTGTCGGCTAAATGCATGGTAAGGAACGGCAGATGCTGGTTTAAACCGAAGATAGACACAAAATGCTGGAGTAACTCAGCGGGACAGGCAGCATCTCTAGAGAGAACGAATGGGTGACGTTTCGGGTCGAGGCTAATCGGTGTAATTGTATAAATGTAAAATTGTCCCCAGTGTGTGTAGTACAGCGTTAATGTGCGGGGATCGCTGGTCGGCGCGGACTCGGTGGGCCGAATGGCCTGTTTCCATGCTTCTATCTCTAGACTAGACCTCTGACCACCTCTCTGGACCAGGTTCCACCCGGGGCTGAGTCTACAGGTGGCCTCCATTGTCACTCACACTGAAGCCAGCAAAATGTCGCAGCAAAATGTGTAGGATGGAACTGCAGATGCTGGTTTAAACGGAAGACAGACTCAAAGAGCTGGAATAACTCAGCGGGACAGGCAGTACATCCGGAGAGAAGGAATGAGTGATGTTCCAGAGGGTCTCGACCCGAATCGTCACCCATTCCTTCTTTCCAGAGATGCCGCCTGTCCCGCTGAGTTACTGTCGCGGCTAGATGCCTCCTGTGATCTCCTCCTCTATAGAGACGACAGCCCTCTTTAAGAACCTTGTCTCGACTAAATAAGCGCCAAGCATTCAGTACAGGTGGTTGTGAATGTTAATTTACACTTCCAAATATCATCAGCTCTCCAGCGAGTAAATAGATGGGTGTCATATGAAAAGCATCAAAAAGCTTTCCGTGAGGCAGACCAAATTGTGCTCTGCCTGCGAGAGAGAGATGCTGTCAGTGGGAACACAAGGGCAAGGCTGACAGCACCAGGGCGATCATTATTACACTTTGCTGTGCAAAGATTGGCTGCCTCGTCTCCCATTATAGCCGCGACCAGAGAGTCATGGAGTGACACAGTGTGGAAACAGGCCCTTCGGCCCAACTTGCCCACACCGGCAAACATGTCCCAGCTGCACTAGTCCCACCTGCCTGCTTTTGGTCCATATCCCTCCAAACCTACCCTGTCCATGTCTAACTGTTTCTTAAACGTTAGGATAGTCCCAGCCTCAACTACCTCCTCTGGCAGCTTGTTCCATACACCCACCACCCTTTGTGTGAAAAAGTTACCCCTCAGATTCCTATTAATTTTTTTCCTTTTCACCTTGAACCTAGGTCCTCTGGTCCTCGATTCCCCCACACTGGGCAAGAGATTATGTGCATTTACTCGATTTATATATTTATATGTGTGTGTGTGTGTGTGTGTGTGTGTGTGTGTGTGTGTGTGTGTGTGTGTGTGTGTGTGTGTGTGTGTGTGTGTGTGTGTGTGTGTGTGTGTGTGTGTGTGTGTGTGCGTGTGTGCGTGTGTATTTGTGTGTGTGTGTGCACTTGTGTATTTGTGTGTGTGTGTGTGAGTATGTGTGTGTGTTTGTGTGTGTGCACGTGTGTGTGTGTGTGTGTGTGTGTGTGTGTGTGTGTGTGTGTGTGTGTGTGTGCACGTGTGTGTGTGTGTGTGCACGTGTATGTGTGTGTGTGTGTGTGTATTTGTGTGTGTGTGTGTGTGTGTGTGTGTGTGTGTGTGTGTGTGTGTGTGTGTGTGTGTGTGTGTGTGTGTGTGTGTGTGTGTGTGTGTGTATACATATGTGCGTATGTATATATATGGGTATATATGTATGACAGATATTTGTGAATACTCCACCAAGCTCAAGAAGTCCAGTTGATTCCCTTTGGGTTGAGAATGGATCAAGGATCAACAGTCAAGAGAGTTTTATTGTCATGTGTCCCAGATGGAAGAATGACATTCTTATTTGCAGCAGAATATGTAAACATAGCTCACTGTAAACAATATAATAAACGAGAGAGAAAAAGTTCAGTGTGTGTGTATATATATATGGAGGTATATGAGATTATTGGAGTAGGACATTCGGCCCATCAAATCCACTCTGCCATTCATGGCCGATCTCTATCTCCTAATCCCATTTACCCGCCTCTGGGTATATATGTGGGTATATATGTGGTTTTATATATAGGTATATAGGTATATATATAGGTACACACACACACACACACACATATATATATATATATATATATATATATATATATATGCACACACACGCAAACGTACACATAAAAACAAACAAGCAGTGATAGTGTAATAATAACAAGTCCGGCACGGTGGCGCAGCGGTAGTGTTGCTGCCTTACAGCGTCGGAGACCCGGGTTGGATCCCTACTATGGGTGCTGTCTGTACGGAGTTTGTACATTCTCCCCGTGACATGTGTGGGTTTTATCCGAGATCTTCGGCCTCCTCCCACACTCCAAAGGCTGGTAAATGTAAAAATTGTCCCTAGTGGGTGTAGGATAGTGTTAATGTGCAGGCATCGCTGGTCGGCGCGGACCCGGTGGACCGAAAGGGCCTGTTTACGCGGTGTATCCCTAAGCTAAACAATAATAGTCCCTGTAGTTCGGAGCTTATTTGTAGGTTGCAGTGTTTAATAGCCTGATGGCTGTAGGGAAGAAGCTGTTGGTGTTGGGTAGAAGCTGTGGGGATGAAGGGTAGAAGCTGAGGGGATGAACGCCCAGGAGCTGAGCAACCAATGGTAAGCCATCCGATGGAAGGGCCAGGGATTGGTGGGGGAGAGGGGATCAATCTCGCACACATCATGGCAGCATCTCCAACGAGCTGAACATCTTGTCCCGTCGTGGCTTGAAACCAAGGCTGTCATCAATCATTCTGCGGGCAGGAGACTCTGCCAGCTGCATTCGGCGTCAATCTCTGCCCACGCTGCCGTGACAATATGCTTCAGCATCAGCTTCCCCTCTCAGCACTGTTACCACATCTCTATTCCCACAGCACATGTCCTTGTGGCCTTTGGCAAGAGCGCCTAATACCAATTAGCACTAGATTAGAATAAGAAAATAACTGCAGCTGCTGGTACAAATCGAAGGTATTTATTCACAAAGTGCTGGAGTAACTCAGCAGGTCGGGCAGCATCTCGGGAGAGATGCTGCCCGACCTGCTGAGTTACTCCAGCACTTTGTGAATAAGCACTAGATTAGAGGCAGACTCCGAGCAAAGGACATCAATGTAAATCTCTCCCCTCTCTCTCTGTCCATTTAGAACAGAGATGAGGAAAAACTTTTTCAGTCAGAGAGTTGTGAATCTGTGGAATTCTCTGCCTCAGAGGGCAGTGGAGGCCAATTCTCTGAATACATTCAAGAGAGAGAGCTAGATAGAGCTCTTAAGGATAGCGGAGTCAGGGGATATGGGGAGAAGGCGGGAACGGGGTACTGATTGAGAATGATCAGCCATGATCACATTGAATGGCGGTGCTGGCTTGAAGGGCCGAATGGCCTACTCCTGCACCTATTGTCTATTGTCTATTGCCTATTGTCCCTCCCCCCAGCCGAGTCATCGTACGCAGCTGACTGCGTAACTAATTATCACCCCACCCACAGCCAACAATCGACCATGTTTGGGCTCCATGTGCAGGAAGGAACTGCAGGTGCTGGTTTAAACCGAAGATGGACACAAAATGCCGGGGTAACTCAGCGGGACACTTAAGGCAGCGTCTCTTAAGTCCACAACACCTAGGTTCAAACAAACCTCCGGTGAACTATCTGCGACATCAGATTGAAGGAGAATTTAACTCTTCCAATCAGGAATTGCTGGACATTCACAGTTCCAGCAACTAAAGACGTCCCTCAGCTTTGAGAAAGGAATCCGGGGGCGGTGCGGTGGAGATGCTGCCTTACAGCGCCGGAGGTCCAGGTTTGATCCTGACCACGGGCGCTGTCTGTACGTTCGCCCCGTGACCTGCGTGGGTTTTCCTCCGGGCGCTCTGATTCCCTGCCGCGCGGCAAAGACGTCCAGGATTGCAGGTTAACCGGCTTCGGTGACAGTTTATAAATTGGCCCTAGCGTGTGTAGTGTAGTGCCAGTGCTGGTTAGCGGGCACTCGGTCTTAGTTTAGTCAGTTTAGTTAATCGTCATGTCCCACCAAGATGCAGGACACGACGCCCACAGGAGATCCTTCTTCCCTGTCATGGGCTGGACTGAGACTGACTCCTCTCCCCCATCCCCCCCCCCCCCCCCCCCCCCCCCCTCCTCCCCATTCTTTGCGCGTCCCCCAAGCCTTTCCACTCATCACTTTAATTTCATGTTTCATGTGACGGTATAAAAATAAAAGAGAAGACGCATAACATAGCAAAGATGATTGGGAAGCCAGAGGATTGTGGGCAACTTTTAAAGATCAACAGAACGTAACTGGAATTTAGAAAGATGAGAGGGGATCTTATAGAAACATATTAAATTATTAAGGGATTGGACACGCTAGATGCAGGAAACATGTTCCCAATGTTGGGGGAGTCCAGAACCAGGGGCCACAGTTTATACATAGATCCATAGATACATAGACAATAGGTGCAGGAGTAGGCCATTCGGCCCTTCGAGTCAGCACCGCCATTCAATGTGATCATGGCTGATCATCCACAATCAGTACCCCGTTCCTACCGTCTCCCCGTACCCCTTGATTCCATCAGCCCTAAGAGCTCTATCTAACTCTCTTTTGAATGCATCCAGTGAATCGTCCTCCACTGCCTTCTGAGGCAGAGAATTCCACTAATTCACAACTCTCTGTGTGAAAATGTTTTTCCTCATCTCAGTTCTAAATGGCCTACCCCTTATTCCTAAACTGTGGCCCCTGGTTCTGGACTCCTCCAACATCGGGAACATGTTTCCTGCATCTAGCTTGTCCAATCCCTTAATAATTTGATACGTTTCTATAAGAACCCCTCTCATCCATCTAAATTCCAGTGTATACAAGCCCAGTCGCTTCATTCTTTCATCATATGACAGTCCCGCCATCCCGGAAATTAACCTCGTGATTTGTCAAGCATGATTTCCCCTTCGTAAATCCAGGCTGACTTGGACCGACCCTGTTACTGCTATCAAAAGGGATAAGCCATTTGGAACTGAGATGAGGAAAAACGTTTTCACACAGAGAGTTGTGAATTTGTGGAATTCTCTGCCTCAGAAGGCAGTGGAGGCCGATTCACTGGATGCATTCAAAAGAGGGTTAGATAGAGCTCTTGGGGCTAGCGGAATCAAGGGGTATGGGGAGATGGCAGGAACAGGGTACTGATTGTGGACGATCAGCTGTGATCACATTGAATGGTGGTGCTGGCTCGAAGGGCACCTATTGTCTATGTATCTATGTGTTTTGTGTATTTTGTGTTTTCATGACTGTTGGCAGACCAATTTCCCTCCTGGGATAAATAAAGTTATATCGTATCGTTTCGTATACCGAGGTACAGTGAAGAGCTTTTGTCGCGTGCCAACCAGTCAGCAGAAAGACAATACATGAATGTAATCGAGCCTTTCGCAGTGCACAGATACGTGGTAAGATGGGCTGAAGGGCCTGTTTCAGCGCTGTCACAGTGGGCAGCACAGTGGTGCAGGAAAAATGTTCCCAATGTTGGTGGAGGCCAGAACCAGGGGCCACAGTCTTAGAATAAAGGGGAGCCCATTTAAAACTGAGGTGAGAAGGAACTTTTTCACCCAGAGAGTTGTGAATTTGTGGAATTCTCTGCCACAGAGGGCGAGGGCAGTGGAGGCCAAATCACTGGATGGATTTCAGAGAGAGTTAGATAGAGCTCTCAGGGTTAGTGGAATCAAGAGGTGTGGGGAGAAGGCAGGCACGGGTTACTGATTGTGGACGATCAGCCATGATCACAATGAATGGCGGTGCTGGCTCGAAGGGCCGAATGGCCTCCTCCTGCACCTATTTTCTATGGTGTAGCCACTGCCTTACAGCGCCAGAGACCCGGGTTCTCTAAACTAAACTAAACTAAATTGGAATGGACGATTGTAAATTGATATTATTTATTTTCCCTCTACTGTCCATCCCTGAAATTTGGAAGTTAGAACTGTCACCCATGTGAACACTGAATCTTTCTTTCCTGAGGGTCTTATTATTTTATTTTTTTTGCATGCTTGGGAACTCACAGCTGCGGTGAATTAATTTCAATTCTCAGCAGCAGGGGAGGAATTAAAATGAAAGTTTCTTTGTGAACAGTGTGTACTCAACGAACTCACTCAATAATTAAAACTCCCTGGGGCCTTGAAGTTTTAATCCTCAGTAAAAATATGTAATCTACTTCATCATCCTGATAGATTACTTTTACACAAATTGTCACTGAAATAATTAACAGTAAAAATTTGTTCCTTTTTTGCTGTCAAAATATAACTTTCGGTTGCATTTATTTTTTAAGCACACATTATAATTGTGATCGGCACGATCATTATTAACGATGGATGCTTGCCCCACGTTTGCTGCCCAATTTCTTCATCACATTCAATTCGACTTCCTTGAATGTTACTCCTTGATCTGTCCTTTCTCTATCCTCCTCCTCTGCCCTATAACCCCCGCTAATTGTTCTCAATATGTCTTCTGCTCCAATACATCCAATGACCCACTATTGCTGCCTTTCAAAAGGTATAGAAGTGTGCAAACCCACACCTCCAGATTCAGGAGCAGTTTCTTCCCAGTTTCTTCTCAGGCAACTGAACCATCCTACCGTGCCCAGAGGCAGTGCTGAACTGCCATCTGTCTCAATGGTGACCCTCGGGCTATCTTCGATCGGACTTTACTGGCTTTACCCTGCACTGAACGTTATTCCCTTGTAAGGGAGGTGAGTGGATGGGAGGGCAGGGGGAGGGGGAGGGGAGGGGAGGGGAGGGGGAGAGGAGAGGAGAGGAGAGGAGAGGAGAGGAGAGGGAGGAGAGGGGAGGGGAGGGGGAGGGGAGGGGAGGGGAGGGGAGGGGAGGGGAGGGGAAGGAGGAGAGGAGAGGAGAGGAGAGGAGAGGAGAGGAGAGGAGAGAGAGGAGAGGAGAGGAGAGGAGAGGAGAGGAGAGGAGAGAGAGAGAGGAGAGGAGAGGAGAGGAGAGGAGAGGAGAGGAGAGGAGAGGAGAGGAGAGGGAGAGGAGATGAGAGGAGAGGAGAGGAGAGGAGAGGATGGATGAGCTGGCATTGGAGGAAGGATGTGCTGGCATTGGAGAGGGTTGACGAGAATGATCGCAGGAATCATATGATGAGCGTTTGTACAGGCTCTGGGCCTGTACTCGCTGGAGTTTAGGAGGATGAGGGGGGGACCTCATTGAAACTTACCGAATAGTGATCAGCCTGGACAGAGTGAATGTGAAGAGGATGTTTCCATTACTGGGAGAGACGAGGGACCAGAGGCCACAGCCTCAGAATAAAAGAACGTACCTTTAGAAGGAGATGGGGAAGAATTTATTTTGTCACAGGGTGGGTGAATCCGTGGAATGCACTGGCCGAGACGGATGTGGAGGCCATCAAGTCAGTGGATATTTTTAAGACGGAGATTGATAGCTTCTTGATTAGTATGGGTGTTAGGGGTGATGGGGAGAAGGCAGGAGAATGGGGTTGAGAGGGAAAGATCGATCAGTCATGATTGAATGGCAGAGTCGACTAGATGGGCTGAACGGCCTAATTCTGCTCCTCGAACCTTTGAACATGAAATGATGAATATTCCCTTTTGTAGGAGTTTTGTACATCTGAGTGGCATTCCAAACACGCACGAGCCATGGTCTGTTTGTACCTAAATCTATGTCCATATATCCTGGCACTCCTCACTCATTAGTGCTGTGGGAATACCTTCAGCAGAAGGACAGTAGCAGCTTGGATGAGAAATTATGTTTCATTAGCTCAGGAGCTGAGAGCATCTCTGGCAAGGGCAGCATTTATTGCCCGTCCCTAATTGCTCCCAGATCTGAGCGGCTTTCCAATCAACCCAATGAAGCATCCTAACTCAACCCAACCGCTGTGAGATCTGCATGTGAGCGAGATGAGGGCCAAAGGACTTGCTTCCTTGTCTGACATTAAAGAACCAGATGGGGCTTTTTATAGTCTTATGGCCACCCATTAATGGAACCATTGCTCGGACAGGTTCAGAGGGGCACGCGGGCAGGTGGGACTGGTGTAGATGGGACATGTGCAGGAGGCAACTGCAGATGCTGGTTGATGTCCGAAGAAGGGTCTCGACCCGAAACGTCACCCATTCCTTCTCTCCAGAGATGTGGCCAAGTCAGCGGATATATTTATAGGCAGAGATACAGTAGATAGATTCTTGATTTGTACGGGTGCCAGAGGTTTATGGGGAGAAGGCAGGAAAATGGGGTTAGGAGGGAGAGATAGATCAGCCATGATTGAATGGCGGAGTAGACAATGGGCTGGATGGCCGAATTCTGCACCTATCACTTATGATCTCATGATATATATATATATATTTTTAAATATGTTTTAATATACAAATCTTATATATATAAGAAAATAACTGCAGATGCTGGTACAAGTCGAAGGTATTTATTCACAAAATGCTGGAGTAACTCAGCAGATCAGGCAGCATCTCGGGAGAGAAGGAATGGGTGACGTTTCGGGTCGAGACCCTTCTTCAGACAGATATATATATATATAAGAATCTGAGTGAAGAAGGGTCTCGACCCGAAACGTCACCCATTCCTTCTCTCCTGAGATGCTGCCTGACAGCATTTTATGAATCTTATATATATATCTATATCTATATATATATATATATATATATATATATAAGAATCTGAGTCTGAAGAAGGGTCTTGGCCCGAAACGTTCCCCATTCCTTCTCTCCAGAGATGCTGCCTGTCCCGCTGAGATACTCCAGCTTTTTGTGTCTATATATTTATATATATACTAGACCGAGTGGGCCCGTTGGGCCCGTCCTCGTAGGGTTTCCATTGTAACCGGGAGGCGGGGAGGGAGGGGGGAGGGGGACCACCTGTTTTCCCAGTACCCCTCTTTACCCGTTGTGGGATGGGAGGGGGGGAGGGGAGGGGGGAGGGAGGGGGTAGGGGGGAGGGAGGGGGTGGGAGGGAGGGGAAGGGGGAGGGGGGAAGGGGAGAGGGAAGGGGGGGAGGGAGGAGGACCTCCCCTTTTCCCAGTACCCCTCTTTCCCCGTTGTGCCCGTCCTTGTAGGGTTTCCATTGTAACCGGGAGGAGGGGGGAGGGAGGGAGGGAGGGAGGAGGAGGAGGGAGGGAGGGGGGGAAGGGGAGGGCGGAAAGGGGGGGAGGGGGGGAGGGGGGAGGGAGAGAGGGGAAGGTTTGAAAGAGCATCCTCTCCCCATCAGAACTGCCTCCTCCATCGACTCCTTTAAGTCCAGGCTCAAAACCTATTTCTACTCCCTAGCTTTTGAGGCTAATTGAGGAGGTACTGTGAACTGTTTGGGAGGGGAGGGGAGGGGGGGAAGGGGGGGAAGGAGGGGGACCTCCCCTTTTCCCAGTTCCCCTCTTTCCCCGTTGGGCCTGTCCCTCGTAGGGTTTCCATTGTAACCGGGAGGACGGGAGGGAGGGAAGGGGGAGGGAGGGAGGTGGGAGGTGTGGAGGGAGGAGGGAGGTGTGGAGGGAGATGGGAAGGAGGGGGGAGGGGATGGGGGTAGGGGGAGGGGGAGGGGAGGGAGGGGGGTAGGGGGGAGGGAGGGGGAGGGGAGGGGGGAAGGGGGGAGGAGGGGGACCTCCCCTTTACCCAGTACCCCCCTCTTTCCCCATTGGGCCCGTCCTCGTAGGGTTTCCATTGTAACCGGGAGGAGGGGAGGGAGGGAAGAGGGGAGGGAGGGAGGAGGGAGGTGGGGAGGGGGAGGGAGGGGGGGAGGGGAGGGGGGGAAGGGGGGAGTGAGGGGGTAGGGGGAGGGGGTGGGGAGGGTTGGGGGAGAGGGGAGGGGGGGTAGGGGGGGAGGGGGAGGGAGGGGGGGGAGGGAGGGGGAAGGGGGGGAGGGGGAAGGGGGGAGGGGAGGGGGCTCTCCCCTTTTCCCAGTACCCCACTTTCCCCGTTGGGCCCGTCCTCGTAGGGTTTCCATTGTAACCGGGAGGGGAGTGGGGGTAGGGAAGGGGGAGGGAGGGAGTAGGGAGGTTGGAGGGGGAGGGAGGGGGAGGGGAGGGGGGGAGGGAGGGGGGAAGGGAGGGAGGGAGAGGGGAGGGAGGGGGTAGGGGGAGAGGGGAGGGAGGGGAGGGGGGGAAGGGGAGGGAGGGGGGAAGGGGAGGGGGGAGGGAGGGGGAGGGAGGGGGAGGGAGAAGGGAGTGAGGGGGGGAGGGAGGGGGGACCTCCCCTTTTCCCAGTACCCCTCTTTCCCCATTGGGCCCGTGCTCGTAGGGTTTCCATTGTAACCGGGAGGAGGGGAGGGAGGGGAGGGGGAGGGAGGGAGGAGGGAGGTGTGGAGGGAGGAGGGGAGGGGAGGGGAGGGGAGGGGGGGAAGGGGGAGGAGGGAGGGAGAGGGGAGGGAGGGGGGTAGGGGGGAGGTAAGGGGGAGTGAGGGGGGGAGGGAGGAGGGGGATCTCCCCTTTTCCCAGTACCCCTCTTTCCCCCGTTGGGCCCGTCCTCGTAGGGTTTCCATTGTAACCGGGAGGAGGGGAGGGAGGGAAGGGGGAGGAGGGAGGAGGGGGGAGGGAGGGGGAGGGGGGAAGGGGG